>NC_051213.1:15287447-15587447 GCF_015220715.1 Pygocentrus nattereri
AAACACATAGACCAATAAATTACTAAGTCATAGATCCAAATGCTTACTGGGATCAAACAGAAGGTGTTTAGCTTGGCTAAAAGAATGCTTACCTGGCACAGATGCCTCAGGGCTTGCAGACAGAGGACCAGCTGCTCCATCTGAACCAGGACTTCTTTTTATCTGAAATAATATAAAGGAGGGCTTTCCAGTTACCATGTGACAATCTACTGTGAGTGAAACCTTTTGTATTATAGTTACATGCAAACGTTAGGGCATCCCTGGTCAAATGATGTGTTTCGTTGATATTCTAAGTGAAATTAAGAAAACATATCCTCTACCTAGAACACACTTTGGTACATTTATAGGTATATATTTGGTACATATGTTTATTTTCTCAAATTAACCTATTGGGGGTGGGGATTTATAGCACACTATATTTAATTAGTGCAATAAAAATAGCATCCTACTATACTACATACTGCAAAAACTGCATTACATACTGTGCATCACATGTTATGTCTTCATAGTTGTATAAAGAACAGTATCCAGCTGTTACGTGTGAGCACCTTGTGCGTGTTTTCTCTCTCCCCCTCTCGCTCGTTAGCTCTCTTTTCTCTCCTCTTTTCTGCACCAGTCAGTCTATCTTTCACCTTATAGGTGGATCGGGGTGTTATTCATCATCCTACGATGCTCATCACTTACTGACCAATCAGAGGGCATGTCCAGACCAAGAGAGAGGCGGGAATTCGAGTTCAAAAGCTGCATGGCGGCACTTGTTCGTGAGCCTTTGGCTCACTTGTTGTTGTGTTCATGCTGTGCTGCTTGATTAGATAACGCTGTTTTGTGAAGTCGCTTGTGCCCCAGTTTAGCTCTTTGCTATTACATGTATATGTTATCGTTATATGTATTGCTGTTGTCATTTTTAACCGTTTGGTATTGGTTGTTTTTACTTGTCTCCCCTTTCTCCCCACTGTGTTTGAGCTGGTTTCCTGCTGGGAGGAAAAAACGGTTTAGAACGTGCACGCACTTACACTGCCACACGCAGGTAGTCTGAGTGTCTAGACACACTAGTTTAGAGGCGGGTACCACCCCCTGTACTTTTGGTCTAGTTTAGCTAGAGTAGTAGTCAGCTCTTTTATTTTGCTAGTTAGACAAGATACAAAAATACAAGCTAGTGTAGTTCTTTTGTTATTTTCTTTTCTTTGGTGCTGTCTGTGTTCTCCCCCAGGCTGGTCCAGTTCTTCAACATCCTAGTTTGTTGTCTTGGTGTTTTGTAATCATTTGTGTCCATTTTATACGGTTGTGTATGAATGTTGATGTCCTTGAATTAAATCTGTTTTCTGTATACTCCGGTTTCCTCACTGGTTGGCCATCTCCACCCAATCACACCGCACATGTTACTGTCCTCACACTCTCCCCTGAACTGTAGCCTTTTGTGGGAACGTAACACCAGCATACAACAAAATCTGTGTATATATTGCATACTGCATGTTAGTCTTCAAAGTAGTATAAAAAGCACAGTATCCAGTATACGACAAAATCTTTGTGCCATACTACATGAAATGGGTGCGACTAAACTGTTAACGTTCAGGCCTGAGCCATTTAGACTGATCTCAAAACCCGCCCTATTTTCCTCAGCCTAGCAAGCTTTTTTTAAGGTCAAATCTTTAGCAACATGTGTGGATATATTTTGGTCAAGAGATGCCTCCTGATTTCCGAAAGATAACATGACAGAGCGGAGAGTTTTGCTTTCTTCCCATCTTTAAAGCCAAAAATACTTTTTAAAAAATGACAGCTTTGGGTTAGTCTCTGTGCCTTCCAAACACACCTGTTTTCCTCTTTCTATAGGCCAGTCACTTTCTTTTAATTATATTCGTAGTTAGTAATATGAGCTAGTTTGACTGAATAATAAGTAGCGTGACTCCATTTCTTTTTTTAAACACAGCCCATGTTTAATTTTTTTCAATACTTTAAACTCAGCAAAAAGCAGAAAGTGTGCACTAAAATTTGCAGTACAATGCCACAAATTTGTTCTCTGTATAAAACGTTACATTTTTTTCACTTAGAAAATCGACAATACATATAACTTGACTAGGGGGTTCAAACTTTTGCATAGAACTGTATATTAATGTAAGCAATGTGGCACTGGAGTACTCATAAATATTTCAGGAGAAATGTAGGTGAAATGTAAAAACACAGTAATACAGTACATTCTTTGAGCAATGAGCATCACTGCCACTAAATAAGCATTGCCTGACGCTTTCTCTGGAAATTTACTGCCCTACTTTACGGAGAATATTTGTACTTTTACAAATTTTATACAATATTTTTAAACTACACAAACAACACAATACCTCTAAAGATCTTCATTAGCCAAGACAGGTTGATTAAATTAGAGTTGGAAACGGCAGATCTCCAGAGTCAGGTTAGACAAAACCAAGTTAGACAGCATAGTGAAGACGTAGGTTAGCTCACCCCTTGCTGCTCAGAGAGCTTGACCACCTGTTTCTGCAGTTTCTGACAGTCCTTGTATTTTTCTTTATAATGTTCTGCAGCCATCTGCAGTCTGAGCTTCAGATCTTCTACTTCCCTCTGCAGCTCAGCCACAGCCAAAACCTCAGATTCCTTACACTGCTGAAATACAGACACTTCACCTTACTGTACATGCATTCAGATTCAATAACCTCACTAAATGGAGATGGAGAATGAGATATAATGAGATTCCAGTATTACTTGGGTCACTGTTAACAGTGTGTTACGCTGTCTTATATAGTTCTCAGATACTGGTATTAGCAAGTGATCCAGAGTGTTGATAGATATTAAACAAGATCCTCTAGTACACTTACAGCTTCTTGCTTGGCAGAGTTCCTCATCTCCTCCAGCTGTTTTTCCAGATGGTTACACTCAGCTCGCGCTTCAGCCTGGCCCTGCCTAAGAGAGTCAGCCTCAAGCCGGGCCCGATACAGCTCGGCCATGCCCCGGTCCCGCGCACTGGATGAATCCCGCAACTCTGCAGATAGCATGGCAACTTGCTGCTGAGTGGCCTGCAACTGCTCTTCTTTTTGCCTCAGTTGCTCTCGCAAGGTCTTGCTTTCTCCCTATGAGCGTATACAAACACACGCAGATATGAACATACATTAGGGGTGGGCATCTCTAGGTACTGTGCCAGTAAAATATCTTTGAGACAGGACGCTGTATCTTGGTTCCAGAGTGTCCAATACAGAACAAAAGCCCTGGTTCTCGATGACCGAGTATGGATGCAAATCCTTGGCAATAAAAATGCAAGTGTTTGTAATTCACTTCCGAAAATGGGTGGAAACATATAATATGGTTTCTCATGTTTATCATTTCCAAAATACTTTAGTTTAAGGTGACGCAACTTAACATATTCATATTGTGTGGCTCTTGTCCAGGTCCTCTTCCCTTCAACTTAATAGAAGCCAAAGTGCTTCCATACGCTAGCTCAGGGGACTTGGATGTTTAGGTACAGATAAAACAATCCTCTTTTGCAGTAAAATAAAGCTCTGCTGATCATTCAACACCATTTTCACAGTAAATCATCTTAAATGCTGTTAATTCACAACTTATAACCCTATAGGATGGCTTGCAGACTGCAGGTCACATAACAATTCAGATCATCTCGCCTAGCTAGTATCTAACGAAAAGGCAAAGAGACAGATTTAAGACGAACATTTGGAGACAAATGCATTTTTTTTGTTCATTAATTTATTTTGCACTTAGGGTCTTCCATAATCACTACTACCAAACTACTTTTAATGCCTTGATTATTCTTGATTATTTAATAATTTCAGAAAGTCTACAATCTACACTGTATGTCTGCAGACACTTGTTCATCTAAAGTTTCTTACAAAATCAAGGGTCTTTACAGCAGTAATAGCCCTTACTCTAATTGGAATGCTTTACAAAGCATGTTTCTGCTGTGAAGATTTGATTGCATTCCGTCACCTGAGAATTAGTGGGGTCAGGTACTGACACTGGAAGGTTAGTTTTGGCTCACAAAACATGAAACAGCACTTTAGCTCATCCCAAAAGGTATTGGATAGGGATCTACCACTCCAGAGACTGCAGTCCCTCTGCTCCACAGCGCAGTGCTGAGAAACTTGTATGCCTCTAGTTAGCACTTGATTTGGACCTTAGGCTTAGGCGCAGCTGCTCCAGAGCATCTCATTCTATTAGCAATGCTTTTCTATGGAGAGGACTCAACCCATGTGTGCATTTAAACACCTGGGTCAATAATGGGTAACTCGTAAGTAGCTGAACACACTCATTTGAAAGGGTGTCTGGACACTTTTGGACAAACAGTGTAGCTCCTAATACACAGCACGATATTTAGGATAAGTGGTCAGCGTATATTACCGATGGGGAGCTGTTGGCCAAAAGCTGGCGGTGCTGCTTTTCTTTCTCTGCCAGGCAAGCTTTGGCCCGAGCCAGCTCCTCTTTTAGCTGGGCAATGGTGTTCTCTTTATTCACGTCCACTGATCTCAACATTTGCAGCTCTGCACTCAACTTAGTGTTCTCCAGCTCCCGGTTCTTCAGGTGAATCTAAGTGATACACAAACATATACACACATACTCACGAACAGACAAATCATTATAAGAGACCCACTGGGTTCACAAGACTTCACTGTCCTGGCACTTGAGCAGAAACACTCAGTAATTATCACCAGCCTGCATTTCCGCTTTGCTGGGAAATGTGCTGCCTAACTCTAATTATAACAGCAATAAGAGAGAAACAGCAGCGCTAGGCTAACCCCCACTGCCAGAGGCAAAAGAAAGGAGGTGTGGGGCAGCCTCTACTTCCGTAGTTACAGCTCCATGTCACACCTAGTTTCTGGGCCTACCACAAAAACGCAGGAGAGACAGGGAGAGCTTCCTGAGTGCACAGAGCCTGGCCTGTTCACAGAGAGCAGTTTTTTTTTTTTAAAGGGAGGGGATGCACAACCTATACAAAGGTCTGTTCAAAGAATATAACAGGTTGAATTTATTACATTTGAGTGAAATGGATTACTATGTTCCCTTTTGTTCACCTGAAAATAATTCCAAATAATCAAATCAATCTATTAAACACAGATAGTGATTTTAAGTGGGGCCTTAACACTTCACATTTAAAAATAAAGGAAGTGGTGGTACCTTGTAAAGCTCTTTCTCATCCTTCTCATTCTTCAGCTGAGACTCCAGTGCCTCCTTCTCTAGAGTGAGCTTCTTCACCCGATCTTTGAGGCTGTCCATCAGAACATCAAGAAATTTATCATGCATGCTTATATCACCCAATAAAACTTCAAGTAATTTTTGGTAATTTGAGCAAAAACAAAAAAATAGGAACACAGATTGAAGACCATGCTGAAAATTGCTGTGAGGCAGATAATAATGGCAGCATGTCTCCAACTCTATGGGGAGGAAAAAACGTACCAGTCCAGCTCAGTCTCTTTTTGCAATCCTTTCTGAGTGACCCCAATCAAGTCCTCTTCCAGCTGCAGCAGCCGTGCTGTGTTTTCTTCCATCCTCTTCTTCACCTCTTCTCTTTCCTCCTGCAGGCTCTGAGAGGAGAGCTGCAATTCCTAAGTTAAATACCAACAGAGAAAAAGCTAATGCAGATCATCCAGTAAAAAAAAAAAAAAAAAAAAAATCTAGGAAACCAAACTAGAAAACATACCAATGTTTTCCTTGATGCAAATGCAATATCAAAAGCCATTTTTTAAACTCTTTTTAAACACTATATTTTAAAAACATAACCAGAGAATAACACTAAACTGTAAGGAGCTGAATCTTTTTAGCTCCTACACAAACCTGGGGAAAGACCTATCAGATTTAGCAGTAAGATCTCCCAAAAAGCCATTCCTGCCAAATTCCCCTCTACAGTATGCTTTTATGAGCAATTTTTTTTTGGAATTATTGTAGCAGCACATAAAACAACATATAAAAGTGCAGTCATAAAATTAACAGCCGCAAACGGGTAGGCACACTCATCTTAACTCAGTTTTCCCCCAGTGCTCATACACATCCTTCTAAAAAACTCTTCCATTCAGAAAGCCACCCAACAGCAGTGATACTAATGGCATTCGTGTCACTCATGAATTATGCTTTTTTATGATGTGGAGGAGACCCTGCAGACTGTGTAAAGCCTCACACTAGGGGGTGCTGACAGACTGCACTAGATTTGTACTCAACACTTGTACATAAATTCCACAAGAGGGAAAATGAACAATAATTGGTGCAAATGCACAAGCCAATCACTTCTTGATCTGATGTGACAAAACCTAGTATGATGTAAAGCTGTGAAAAGGCCCTAATCAAAGATTTGACACACTATGTACAACAACTCTTGGCAAAACAAAGTGAGCCTACCTTAACATAACACAATAAACAGAATGTGAAATTTGGTCATTTAACTGTCCCCTTGGTGTCCATCAATATTCATACAAGTTGGAGTTCTACTATCTTTGGAGGAGGACAAATAAAGGGATTTGATGTCTCACCTGCACTTCTCTCCTAAGCTGGGCACCACTCTCTCGTTCCTGCTCATACTCCTTCTGCAGTCTGTCCTTTTCCTTCAGCAGATCATCTCTCTCCTTCTGCAAGAGCTCCATGCTCTTCAGGAGTTCCTCCTTCTCAAGACGTACCTCCTCCATCTTTTGCTGACAAACAACGCAAAATAAAACTCAGAAGGTGGCTAATAATTCCATCTGAGCAGACATGGTGACTTAACATACACTTTGTTCAATGTAGACACTGCACAACACTTAGTTGTACAGTGAGACGCTGCACTCAGGTTAGTATGAATGCTGCCTGAGACACTAACAAGAGTTATGAGCAGGTGCCAAGCAGTATTTGCTTTCCGATAGCATAGCCAAGTGTTCTCTAGATAACCAAAACAGTAATTCACCTCCAGGTAGCTAGCCTTGGTGGTGACGACCAGGATGTCTGATCCACCCTCATCCTCCACAGTCAGCAGCTCTTCTTCAGTGGGGCTTTTAGCACGGAACTGAAATGGGGTACTGGCCCCACGGATCTCTCCTTTATGAGTTACATAACAGAACTGGTAGAACTCTCCATCATCGTTGGGAACATAGTAGCCTGTAATAATATGTTTTTAAAACATTATAGTCAGAGAAGGGAAGTTTAGGCCGATTATGATTTTGCTAAATACGTACAGACCTTACTGACTTTTTTGCGTTAAGTTTTTTTAATATATATTTGTATTACTGTTGAATCTCTTTTCTGTATTGTTTTCCTTGCAAACTGTAATTATGTGAACCAAAACAACAAACTTATGAAGTACAAAGACACACTTTGATAGCCATCAATGTGTTGTGGTCATGAGATAAATTTGCAGAACTCTATATTTTGCAAAGTACATATATTTAATAATTATAAAAAGAAAAGAAAAAACTGCTGTTTTTCATTGTAATAAGAAAGAAAAACATGCACATAGATACATCTCCAAACCTGACTGAGTTGCTGTAATGAGATTTTAGACACTTGAACTGGAAAATATTACTAAAATATTCATTTAAAAACCACTCACGTCCTTTAGTTATTCAATTAGGGATCATTGTTTTGTACAAAAAAAAAAGTTTAGTCATTTTTGTGTTTCTTGGATCCCAGTATTCGATGTGTTTGTGAAAATAGCCCAGTCAATTATTGTGTTGGACTAGGTGTGTTAAGGCATGGAATCATCAAAACTGTGCAGTACTGTAAGTCTCCAGAAGCAGGATTAAGAAATGATGCACTAGGGTATAAAAAAAAATTCACTGCTGTGTCAAACAATGATTATCATATGAAACATTTTAGTAGCTTCCAAACAACACCCCATTTTATAATCCACATGTGCAAACTTTAGTTGCATAATTTTAGTTTTCTTTTACCCTAATACTTTTTGGGCACAGCAGTTAAGTGAACTTCCTCTCATGCTTTTTTCCAAAGACATAAACTACTGCATTAAAACTGGCCCATGAACACTTGGGCTCTTTAATAGGGGGCCCCCAGTGTTTCATATTTTACTGCATTTGTCATTTGGCTATTAAAACTTGAAGGAAGGTTTTTTCTGTTTGAATGTTGTGTTACCTTGAAAGACCACTGATCTGTTGACTGCAGTGCCCTCTGAATAGCTGTCTGGTAGAGGAGACCACAAGAAGGTGTAGTAGTCACGAGCTGTGCTCCAGCCAACCTATTAAGGACAGGTTTCATAAACAAGCAAGCACACAACAAACCAAACTGAAATGGGTATGCAAATGGTATAATTCTACAATGTTGTCTGGGTATGACATTCAACGCAATCCGTTCAGGAAATCTGCAATTCAAAGAAATACCTTACAACAGTTTTATCAACTGTTCCTTCCCACTACAAAGCCCATAAAGAGAACAGGATTTGACAACCTAATTCTATAAAGTGATTTAAGTGTTTATATACGCTGCTGCACACAGATGCAGTCTAATTCAAAGACGATAAATTCAGTGTTCAGATGGTCATGGTCTAACCCACTGCCAGACTCGCTTGTTTACATTGCTGTTAGGCTTTTCAGCACCAAAACCAAAGGGAAACGTTCCAAAATGTGCGCACATGCATGAACTCTGTAAGAGTTACAGTGAAATGAATGAAACATAGCTCTTCCTGGCTGCCACTGTTGTGCCAAACCCTCATGAATATGTTCGGTTGAGGAAGCATGGCTACAACTCAGCCTTGACAGGAAGAAGAAAATAGGTGAAAATTTTACACATACTTCAAAATGGAAACAAAAATGTAATTATATGAATTTTATGTGTTGTTAACTGATGGCTGATGAGGGGGTGTACAGAAAATACAGCCATAACTTCAGCACTCTGCCATAAAGCTGTCAAACAAAATCAGCCTCACTTTGGACTGACTGTGTTTTGGAACGTGCACACGCACACACTCTAAACAAGCCTGCTCTCTACTATCACAGTTCACAAAGAAAACCAACAGCAGAAGTGGTGAGGCAACAAATCTGAACATACACACACAAATTCAAAAATACAGTTAGTGCTGAACAGTCATATTTAAAATCCACTCTCACTCTGCCCTTCTCCACAATACTGAGAATGTTGCTGTAATTCCTGAACTGTGTGCAGGAGCGTAGCCTGGGGTACTGGAGCTATAAAGAGCAGGAAGTCATTAAAGGCAGTGTCATTACTGCACACTGGACACAGCTCACTCATTAGGCCTTTTTGGAGTTAAGGAGGGCGGAACCAAACCCCTCCATGCTTCTCATTTAGGCCTCGCAGCCAAGGAGAACTAAAATGGCTGATCAGCAGGCATGCAAGAAGAGAATCTAATATTAAATACTAAGCACAGGCATTGCTTCAGATTATGATGTACTAACATTATGTTGTTAATAGAACAAAACCTTGCATCTCCATAAAAGAAACTTTAGAGGATAAGGGGAAAAAAAATACACACTAACTTTCAATGTAAGTAACATAAAGTAACAAGAGCAAGTTACTATAGGTTAATAAAGCAGATTAGGCTTAAATCACATTTCTTCCAAGAGGGGGAAATCCCCTTCAAATGAAGACTGCGAAGTCCATGAGGGGTATTTTGTGTAGCCTTACTTATGAACTGGTACCCATTACAAACTAGCTGTAGAACAAGGAAGTATGCAAAATATAATTAACTATAAGAGGTGTTATGTACATTTATACTCTTTTTCTTCCAATATAGGGGGCTGTGAGACAACATTTATTGTAAATTCAATACCCTGGGATTTCACGTTAGAAAAAAAAGATTCTTATACGAGTCATACTGACAAAGTGGAGCGGTTCCACCGTTCTAATAACAAAAACAATTTATGGCATTCCTAAAACAGACAGCCACAAAAAGAAAAAGAAAAACTCCCTTGCACTGTGCCAAAATTCATTTATGCTGTATGTTTTTAAATAAATTTAAATAAATAAAGTTAACTTTATTTGCCCTCTAAAAATGACTTTAGTTAATTATGCTTTTATCAGCCAGCATGGCCTTGTTTTGGCAATGGGACATTAGGGAAATCCATGGGTACTGGAACTTTCCAGTCTGCAACTGCCAGTATTCGAACACTGAAATCTCATCAGATATTCACTATACTGCATCAATGAAAATTAGAGTTAAAAAAATTAAATAAGTAAAAAAAAAAAAAAAAATCTGTGAAATGTCATTGTTTTAATAGGGCTATAAGATAGTTTAGTTGTATTGAGCAAATATACAGTATTATGGGGGATCTATTATGCTTCCCTTGGTTCTCCCTTTTCCTTTAATATATTATACAGCCTTTTATGCATGTAAACAGTCTGCAAAGTTACAAAGCTCCAGGTACACACCAGAGGGAGTAACTCTCCCACAGAAACCACTTTTCTCCTCTGCCTGAAACGCCTCGTTGGAATTCCAGCCCTTTTCCTTTGTTACAAGATGATGTAATCTCAACACAATCCTTAATGGCTGCCAACTGGCAGGCTATAGGAAAAATGTGTTTTTATAACATTGAAGCATGAAAACATGAATCATGAATCACAGTACATATATCTTGAAGTATGTGTATTGTGGCACCCCTAACATATTCAGATGTTATCTGTAGAGACTTAATGTCCCTATAAACCATCCCTTTTTACGTTAGACATGCGTCCTGGAGGCTTTGGGGGTGACTTCAATACGTATATGTGAAGTGCAATCAAAGCCCAAAGAAACATCAGTCCCTTCCAAGCTAGCTTGGTGTGCATGAATTTTGAAATACATCACAGCTGCCGCCCTTAAGTTTGACTGTAAAAGACACACTTGTTCTTTATTACCTTTGCAAATGTTTAAGGGAACCAAATCAGGGAAATGAATTTCATATATGAAAACTCCCAGAAAGATGAACACAAACAGTTACTGTTATTCTGTTACTGACTGAAAGGATGTGGTAAACAGAATGTTGGCTGCAAAGTAAACTCTTTGAGGGTAATCACCTGGGAACAGCTACACAACTGAGGGAAAGTTTCTAGCCCTCAGTCACATGCACACATACATCAGAGCTATCTATCTGCAGCAGTGGGAAGAACATATATCAGGGCACACTACTGATCACCGTTTCCACTCTGACAGCATAATTATAAAGCACTGTCCGCCTTCTTCACTCTCATGGCGTGTCCCAACACTCCAAACATGACGTTCTCAGCTTTTCAAATTAGGTCTTCTGCAAGCAATCCATTTTCAAACAGCTACAGGCTGCATTGTGCAAGCTCAAACATAAATATTTCCTTGGCATTTTGCCAGTGGACAATGTGGCATGACACAGTAGGGTGACAAATATGTGATCCTATATTCTGTCATTAATTTCACTGCCAAGTGACCAACAACACAACTAAAGCTGCCTTTGAACTGCATTGTACGGCTCAACTCTACTCACTTTTGGTACCATCTACTTTGTTTTTCACTGCAGATATAGCACTCTCTCAGTGCAGCTGATCGTCATAGTGATGCCTCATGAAACTGCTAAGATGTGGAGACAAATTTTGTTCAGAAAAGGTAGCAGCAAGACAAAACACTGCTTAAAAAAAGAGTTTGGGAAATACTACATCAGTGTAAAGGCGATGAGACGATTCTGGTTGCTCGATTCTCTCCAACTAGACAGTAGTCTGCAGCGTTTCTACTTCACCTTAAAGTATTGGCTCAGTTGCCTGGAACCTCAACAGAGGTGATACCAAAAACAGTACTTAGTACCAGGTGGCAGGTACCAGCTTTGCCTAATGGAAAGCCAAAAAGAGAGGAGAGAGGAGTAGAGCCGAGCCATTACCATGCAGTGAAAAAGCGGCTTACGTGCTAATGCTGAATTTGGTTACCCCTCTTCCCAACAGTACTAGGTGTGCCACAAAACTCCTCCTACTTTCAATGGTACATTTTACCATGGGAAACATGCACATAAATTAGATCTGGATTCAGATTAGTAACTGAATAACACTAACTGCACTACTGGGAGGAAAAGTGGCATTACATTGCCAAGTGCATATCAATATCAAAAATCTTGACATGAAAATGTGACATGACACTTTTGAATTTGAGGTTTGAACTGTTTGTGCCACACAACAGTAAGAAAAAGATGGAAAGTTCTCTTCAGGTGCCGCAAAGCAAGTACAATGCTACCACCATGGAAATGTCTCATCAGTGATTTCACTGAAGCACAGGTAGTTTCAACTCCTCCCCTGAACACCAGGTGGCAACAACACCCTACTGGCAGCCCACAACCATAACATAGCTTCAGGCAAGTGACTCATGGATCAGGTATCCATCTTGCCATTGTCTAGGGTGTTTGGCATGGCACCCGCTCGTCTGTCAGCAAAGCTGTGGCCATGTGAAGGATTTACGGGCTGTGGGCTCTTCCTCCCCAGGTTTAGCTCCTGCGTCAGGCAGTCTGTGTTCACTGTAGAGGAACAGAGGAACATATCTCCCTCCAGGCCATTGCAGAACACTGTAAGCCAAGAACAGGCTTCAAGGGCAACTCGAATCACGATTCTTCATAGTGCTTAATCACTTCAAGACAAAGTAGCTGTTCCAAAGTCATCAAAATAACTTCTCCACAGGAAAATAAATCAATTGCTTTTTTTTTTAATAAACCTTTTTTCAAAGCAATTTGTCTCCATCTTTTTTGCTCATTTCTTAAACTACTCTGGCCTATAAAGAACGACAGGAAAGCAATTTCAGTGATCATAAAAGTCTTTCCATTAATCAAAATTTTTCAGCATCAATTTTCTTTGAAGCCGTTTAGCTTAATTCTAAAGGGCTGGATCCTGCACTGTGTTTCACAGTGGGTTAATCCCATGACTCTTAATAAAGAACACTGCCTGCCTCACAACATAGCTGCAAAGAACCAGAAGCCCGCCTGACAGCTCGTTGTAAAACAGTTTCACCAAACAGACACACATACACACCCCAAGAGCCCTTAAAATGGATCTTTGATCTCTTGAGACCACAACCCAGACACCAAATCTTGACAGTCACCATTCTTCCTTCCACTTCAGCAACTATTAAGCTCTTTTCTCTCAAGCAGTGGTCCCCTTAATATTGCTGATGTCGTTTCTTTTGTTTTTTTGGCCTTAAACAGCAATGGCAGGGGGAACTCCAACAGGCAAAGCAAGCCAAAACACCCACAATTCCAACACTCATAACTCACTCCAACATGCTCCCACGGCCTTCAAGCTACAGTAGCTCGGCTCTCTGTGTCTCTTGGTGTCTCTCCGTGTCTCTCTCCCTGTGTCTCTCTATGTCTCCCTGTGTCTCCCTGTGTCACTCACTTGCTCCAACAGCAGTCTAAAATGATGCACTGCAAACTGCCACACATGCATCAAAGGTAAAAAATGAGCACCAAAGAGTAATTCTGCCAAAAGTTAAATATATTGCCAAAAGTATTCACTCACCCATCCAAATCACTGACTTCAGGTGTTCCAATCAAACCATGCAGACTGCTTCTACAAACATTTGTGAAAGAATAGGTCGCTCTCAGGAGCTCAGTGAATTCCAGCGTAGTACCGTGATAGGATGCCACCTGTGCAAGTCCAGTTGTGAAATTTCCTCGCTACTAAATATTCCACAGTCAACTGTCAGTGGTATTATAATAAAGCGGAATAGATTGGGAACGAATAGCAACTCAGCCACAAAGTGGTAGGCCACGTTAAATGATGGATGCTGGGTGAATAGTGCACAGAGGTTGCCAACAATTGCTATAGACCTCCAAACTTCATATGGCCTTCAGATTAGCTCAAGAAAAGAGCATACAGAGCTTCATGGAATGGGTTTCCATGGCTGAGCAGCTGCATCCTAGGCTTGCATCACCAAGCACAATGCAAAGCGTTGAATTCAGTGGGGTAAAGCATGTCCCCACTGGAGCACTGGAGACAAATTCTCTGGAGTGATGAATCATGCTTCTCCGTCTGACAATCTGATGGACGAGTCTAGGTTTGGCGGTTGCCAGGAGAACAGTACTTGTCTGACTGCATTGTGCCAAGTGTACAGCCTGGTGGAGGGGAGGATTATGGTGTGGGGTTGTTTTTCAAGAGTTGGGCTCAGCCCCTTAGAGATTTTGGACAATTTCATGCTCCCAAATTTGTGGGAACATTTTGGGGATGGCCCCTTCCTGTTCCAACATGACTACGCACCCGTGTATGAAACAAGGTCCATAAAGACATGGATGAGCAAGTTTGAGGTGGAAGAACTTGACTGACCTGCGCAGAGCTCAACCCGACCTTAACCCGACAGAACACCTTTGGTGTGAATTAGAGTGGAGACTGCGAGCCAGGCCTTCTCGTCCAACAGTGTCTGACCTCACAAATGCGCTTCTGGAACAATGGTCAAAAATTCCCATAAACACACTCCTTCCCTTGTGGAAAGCCTTCCTAGAAGAGTTGAAGCTGCTATAGCTGCAAAAGGTGGGCCGACATCATATTAAACCCTATGGATTTAAAATGGGATGTCAAGTTTATATCCGTGTGAAGGCAGATGAGCGAATACTTTTGGCAATATAGTGTAGCTGAAGCTTGTTGTTTTCAAACTCAACAGCCAGACAAATTCAGGACTCCCTTAGCTTTTCCATCAAAATCTTTGTCCCCAAAACAGACTAGGCTGGAACGCCCAATTGATGAGGCTAACTTAGCTGGAATGAACGACTGTTATGGACGAATGTTAGCTGCATTCCAAAAGACAGACTGAAGCAGAGAAAGCTACATGTTTAAAAAAGATGGTTCTTCAAGGGTTCTTTAGTAAAGACAATGGTTCTATATAGAGCCAAAAACACTTAAAGAACCAACCGCCTGTATGCTTAAAGGGTTCTTTACATCATGAAATGATTTTTGAGACTGATAGAGAACATACTGTATATGGTTCTGCAAAGAACCTTTTTGAAAAGGGTTTTATATAGCATCAAAAAGGGTTCTTCTATTATTACTACTATGTCGAGCTTATAACAATAGAAGAACCCATCTTGGTGCTATACGGAACCCTTTTCTTGATGAATGAAAAATGTACCTGCACAGTGCCTTTTTTCCTTGACTGTGTGCCTAACATTGCCATTGTTGGACTGACTCCCTCAAACCCACTTCAGCACTATGCTAACTAACTGACTGAAACAACAGCAGAAATTGTTCATTACATACAGGCATCTAATAGGACCTCTGGCTTACAGTCACTTTATTGAGCATGCTTTCTTTCCTGTCATAAGGGATTCACTTGCAGTAGTTAGGTTAATCAATCAATCTGTCAAACTCCATTTCTGTCTCCTTATACACTACTATGTACACTGTCTGGCCAAAGGTATGTGGACACCTGACCAACAAACCTGTATGAGCTTATTGGACGTACCATTCCTAAACCGTGAACATTAATATGCATCAGTCTTCTATATCTTCACATTCCAGCTCTGGAAAACCACAACTATGTTCAATCTTGGATAAAGTTGCTGGTCTAGATCAGCCACTTTCAAATCACTTTCAGTTCTTTCATTTTTCTTAGTTTGTCTGGCAGTGCAAGGAATCAAAAGAAGAGGTGGAACTATTTTGGAATTATTTTCTCTGCCATTTTTACAACCAATTTACACCATGCCAATATATACGGTGTGGACAAGCAACATGGCAGGCAAAGACACCACCTTAACTGAATTTTGGTTGAATTTAGACGAATTGTCCATGATGAGTTCCAAAGTGGGCATAAAGCAGTTTCAGTACTGTACTGAATGAAGACTGATTTCAAGATTCATATCCGTGTTTAACATTTATAAGCCATACCACTGATGATGGTGTCAATCAGACAAATATTTTATTAAAAAACACTGGGGTTTACCTTGAATATACCAACCCAGTCCTTGGGATGGGGTTTAATGAACTGCGTGAGCGTGTAGTGGCACTCCAGAGCAGCATGGGGCAGATAGCTCTTCCCCACATTCTGGAAGATGACGTGGGCAAAGTTAGATGTTTCCATGGCGCTGCTTACTAATGTCCCTTCCTGGAATAAGGCCATCTGTCAGTCAGCAGCTGGGCCTGTGAGAGAACAACACCAATCAGGAGAAATGAAAGAGCACAGAGGTTAATTTCAAGCTTAGCACTTCCCCATATTACACCATGAAGCAGGCCATGGCCATAAACACAACAGACTTCCCTGAAATTTTTCTCATGAGTAAATTTGTTAAAATGCATTTAGTTTTATATACCATGTTTCAATGTTTCAATTCATGGCAGGGACTTACTTTCTCTTTACTGGTTTTACAACAAGAACGGCCTACATGTCAAAGTCAAGAAATTGACTCTCCCTTGACAAAGTGACAAAGACGCTCCCTTTTTTGTGAAGACAGCTGATACTACACAAGTGTAAAAACATTCTAACAGATAAGACAATGAAAGGTTCAAATTTAAATGGAAACACGTTCACATGTTGGTGACTCAGCAGTTACTGATGTTTGGGAGGGGTGAGCACAGGATTTCTTAAGGAGTTTTTTTTTCGGGCCTATCTAGTTGTGAACCGTTGAAGAAGCAGAGATATGCACTTTATTTTGTCATCATGGTAATCCACAGCCAGGGGAAATTTTCAGGAAGATAGGATGACTTATGGCAGACATAAACACGCTCTGTTGGCAATCAACACACTGCTGTTCTAAAGATAATTTTAATGAAAATTAAATTTTAAAAATACCACTTGTGCTGGTTTTATCAATTGAGCAACAACCACAAGTAACGTGACTGTGTATCACAGCAGATAAAAAAACAGTTCCCATGTCTAACATGCATTTGATTAACTGATAGCATCACTGTGAATATCCACACTGTTGAAACAGGAACTTCCTGTTGGTTACTAACAAGAGCACATAGACAAGATGTCATGGATGTTTTTAGATTTCTTTCTCTCTATGTATCTCCTTTAAATACACATCAGTGCTATGACATGTGTCATAACTCTGTTTGCATTCAGAAGTATTGATAATTTAAAAACAAATGAGATTAACCACTCACAATTTAGCTTTGCTAGATTTAACAATAATGAATAACTGATGCAATCCTGCAGTCTGCTTAAACTTAATATTAGACAACTAAATTGATTTACCTACTAACATGAAATTTCCTTATATACACTCTTGAAAAAGATGATTCTTTAAGGATTCTTTAGTAAAAGCAACAGTTGTAGTTAGAACCATGAGTTCAATATAGAATCATGTCATGTTTAAATGGTTTTTTACATGGTGAAATGGTTCTTCTGATCGATGTATGTGTTGAATGTGATTTTTTTCTATTCTATTTTCTATTTTTTCCTTCTTGAAAATGGCTCTATATAGCACCAAATAGAGATCATCTATTGTTACAAACTTGACATCGTAACAATAGATTAACTCTTTTTGGATGCTACATAGAACCATATACAACACATTCGCCATCAAGCTGAAGAACAATCTGAATTTCACCATGCAAAGAACCATTTAAGCATGAAATGGTTCTTTATGGAGCTAGTGGTTCTAAATAGAACCTCACCTTCCCAAATAACACTTGAAGAGCCACCTTTTTAAGAGTGTAGCTCACTACGGGACAGCCAAAAACAGTAACGTGTGCAGAAAAAAGTGGCTTAATGGTCAACAAAGTTTAAAAAACAGTTAACACCGGAGCTATGGGTTAATTATTCTAATTAACAAGTGACTTCTCTATTTTTTAATTCTAATGAACGGTGTCGAACAACGTATCTAGCCAATTATTTATCGCTGTAGGTAACAGTTAGTTAGTTAAGTAGTTAACTCATATCTACTAAAGTACAAAGTACCTCGCAAACCTAGCTGCTAAAGTGGGCTAGCTAGCTTGGCTAACTTAGCTGGCGTTAGCTAAACAATAACAAACGAACAGACAGCAGTCAGTGAAAACCAGAGACGTGACACAATCTATACACAGATGAAAATGACTATTAAACTCGTGAAGGACCCCAATATCTCGACACTGTGGTTGGGAAATATTGAATAACCTGGTTTACTGAGAGCTAAAACTCGAATTACGCCGCTAGCATTAGCGTTAGCTTTTGCTAGCGATCTATTGTTTTGGTTAGTTGTTTGCTCTTATTAACAGCGAATTCGGCTCCATCCAAACACATTCTGAAATCCATTCTGTACTACAGAGACATATTTTTGTGCTGTGGAGAATGGACACGGTGTTACTGTAGAGGTAAATAAACGCCGGCCTACCTCATGCTGTACGTTCAGCAGTCAGAAATCCTCCACTTTGCTGTTGACGCACTTTACTCCGCACAGTCAACAGTGAGCGAAGAAGAGGCGTCATTTCCGCACACGCACTGGAAACGCTGACCTTCAATGTTTTGAATTGAAAACATGGGAATTTTTTAGGGCAGTTTACAGAAAGCAAATATGCCGCTTCTTCGAAAGCAGTATTAGAATACTGTTATAGACAAGATGTAGAAAAGGGGGAAAGCCCAGTTAGTTCTTCGTGTCAAGTGTCATATTTCTAACAAAAGAGGTTAATGTCACAGGGTGTAGTTCGGTTTCGGGATTTGTTTGGATTCTGTAAATGCTGAAGTCTGAAAGTCTGAAAAGACTGGAAAAGCTTGTGAACACTGTTCTGTTCTCTTAGAGGTTTAGCTTGCTACTTCATCTGCATAGACCATAGTCAGGAACTTCCTTCAACTTCTGAAAGACTTCATACAGAATTGCAAGGGTCAGCCAAATAAAAACATGGCTACGTCTCTCAAAGTGAGCCTGAAATTTAAACTGACCTTCCCTGGATCGGCACCCTCATTCCACTAGTAGTGAACTATATATATATATATATATATATATATATAATGTTTATGTATGTATGTATGTGTATGTATGTATATATTTATGGACATCTGAATTTGTCTTCAGCTGTTGTGAACATGTGTTCTGTTTTTCTAAACAGACAGACCCAGATACACACACCCTATATAGAGTGTGTGGACACCTCTACACTGCACCCATATGAACTTGTTGGACATCCCATTCCAAAACCATGGGGATTAATATGTAGTTGCCCCCCTCCCTTGCGGCTATAACAGCCTCAACTCTTCTGGGAAGGCTTTCCACAACATTTTGGAGTGTATCTGTGGGAATTTCTACTCATTCAATCAAAAGAGCATGTGTGAGTTCAAACACTGATATTGGACAAGAGGGTCTGGCTCACAGTCAGTGTTCCAGTTCATCCCAAAGGTGTTCAGTGGGGTTGAGGTCAGGGCTCCGTGCAGGCCACTGGTGTTCCTCTATACCAAACTCATCATACCTTCTTTATGGGCCTCACTTTATGCACAGGGGCACACTCATGCTGGACTCATGCTGGGCCTTCTCCAAACTGCTACCACAAAATTAGAAGCATGTAATTGTGCAAAATGTCTTTATATTTTGTAGCATAAACACAACCCATCATTAGATCTAAGGGGCCAAGCCCAAACCGTGGAAACAGCCCAAGACCATTAACCAAACTTTATTGTTAGCACTGTGCATTTAGATAGATGGTACTTGGAACTTGTGTTCCGAGAGGTAGTGCAGACACAGTGCAACTGTCTTTCACTGTGCATCTGACAACAAACTCTTAAATCTTGAATGTTAACTACTGGATGTTTATTTTGTGATGCTGGTATAGAAACTGTATCTTATCTCTTTTGGAATAGACCTCACAAAAACTTTGTTTTACAGTATCTGTAAAGGAAGAGAAAAACAGCATTTTCCATTCAGCCATCTTATACTTTTTGCAAAATTTCTTATTTACAAAAGTAATTAATACAGAGAGGGTGCTTGTGTATAATCTTTGCTCTGACTTACCCAAACAAACACAAACGCCGAACAGGGAAAAAAAAGAAAAAAGTGGACTAGCCCCACCTTCAGAATAAGACTTCTAGTAGTATGTGGTAATATATGTATGAGGTTTGTGTCGTCGTGTATGACTTTAAGGGATGTACCGCCTTGAAAAGTTAAGGTATTTTAAATCCATAACACACCGCGTTATGACATCACATTTCAAGCCCTATATGTGCGTGTAATAAATATAAGCTATTTCTGTATCTGCTCACTCGGTCTAATATATCCAGCCAATCGGACTGAGATCTCGAAGGATGTCCCGCCTTCACTTCAGTGCTGTTGGAGGTGGAGACAGTAATCTCCACACTGTACTGGCCAGAAGAGCCGTCAGTCATTTCCCACCCAATGCTCGCTCTGGAAGTCGGAGGTTAGCAGCTCAGCAGCATGGCCGCGCTGTTAAGGGGGTCTCGGAATCTTTTGGGAAGGTGGCACGGCAATGTCGTCTCGGTGCAGGGTAAAGCTATGCAGTCTCACATTTATCTGAGTCGCCTCTTCTGCAGAGACACTGTGCATGTGTGCCCTGTTTGGGACCACAGCTCTAAAGTAAATGACAGCTATTCGGTAGTGCTGTAAGCTGTGGTGCCTATGGCCAATCGACTAGCTAGGTTAGCTAGCTAAGACTTTTTGGCTAACGTTTTGTTAGTTTATTGGCTATTCCGACGACTAACGTCGCGGGGCGGTCAGTTCTGTCCGTCACTTCAGAGTGACGAGTGAGTTTCAGAGATGATATATCGGGTTAAACGATGTCTAGCTTGTTTAGCTGTAGAGAAGCGAGCAGTGGTTCAAAGCCTGCAGAATGTCCAGCGTTAAAGGGGAATTCCACCGATTTTCAAAAGTTTAACATATCAGTGTAGTTCAGTGACTCATGAACAAAGTCGTTCAGATTGGTTTGATAAATGGATTTTCAGAAAAAAAAAATCAAAAACTTGCCAACTCAGATTTCTTTACAGTGACTGTGATGGGCACTAGAAGCCCTGATGTCTACAATGCAGATATAGTAATTTTATTTACTATCCACAACCATCAGTGAACCTGCATGTGGTTTTTGAGTTTTTCTAACGTTGATGATGGTAAAATAATGGCTAATCTAAAAAATATATTTTGCCTTAGAACACACGTCATATACCCCCGCAATGAATGGATTAAAGCAAATGGACTGAAATGTGTTTTACACCAAAATTACTGTAAAACTGTGTTTCAGATATCAGGCAGTGTATTCATAAGCATTTTATGTAGTAACTTTTTGGTAATGAGCTTTTAGAGGTATTAAACTCAGAGGTCTGGTTCCCATTGCAACCACTGTAAATGATTCTGACTCTGCAGCTTTCTCTAGAACGAAGCATTTCACACCAAACCACTTTGAATGGGTTTGCTGACATATTAACTATTTAGTTATGCGTAAATAGAAAAGTTAAAGTTAAGTTCCCCTTCATCTCACTCAGCTTTGTCAGCTTCTGCAAGTGGAAATCTTGAATAAACATTGGTTTCATTCATTCACCTTGAGATTACCTGAAGGTCAGCACTACTGCACAAGGGCTTGCATGCATGTTTTTACAGTTAGCTGTTCGGTCTCAGTCTCCAGGTCCATGGCCTCCAAGACCCAGGTGGGATTCATTGGCCTGGGAAATATGGGAAACCCAATGGCAAAGAACCTCATCAAGCACGGTTATCCTGTGATTGCCTCTGATGTTTTTCCCGAGTCTTGTAAAGAGCTTCAGGAACTAGGTGCTCAGGTGGGGACAAATCAGCCATCATTATATTGACAGAACCCTTTATTATCTGTTATTTGGCCTGGACGATATTGGTAAAATTTGAAATTATGATAACTTCCTAAAAGATCACAGTATCTGATATTTTGGCTTGTATCTATAAAGTTAATGAACCCATGCTTCTTTAGTGTTGGGCCTCTCTGCTGAAGGAATGCTGTACATACCTGACATCATGACTTTAGAAACGTCAGTCATTTCCTGAACTTGAATTTCAGATGATTACACACCACCATGTAACAAACCTTACACATTATTTCCTGTACTTTGTTGACTTCTTGAAACCAAAGTGTTTCCAAACAGCAGAATTGGTTTTACTGTCCTTATAGGGGACAGTACTCAAATTTCACGATACGATACGTATTGCCATTTTGGAACTCATTACAATACCTTCTCCATACAAGAATAAAATAGAAGGCTAACACAATTCACTTTTATTTATTTATTTATTTATTTATATATATATAAATAATCAATAATTATTTATCAATTGATTGGCAAATCCAAACCCTCCCCCTCAAAAAAAAAAAAAGACAAGTGTTTCTTGAAGAAACACGTGTCACAAGTATCTTTCTTAAAACACATAAAATAAAAATTATATAAAATAATACAAAAGAGCCATAGGTAGGCTAAATAGCAGGTTGCACTTGTGCGTTTCACAAAACATGGGTGTTATCATGGCTCATAATACTAAAAGTAAATAAAAGAATCTGTGGGCTACATCTAGGCTACATCTCAGTATTAAACTAACTGAGCATTACAAATTCATTTACTTCCAGGTCTTGTGTTTCAGTATATGAAGTGTGGCTCTTTCCTTTTGTTTGAAGTAAATGAGAGAAGGGATTTGTTATGGCCAAGTCACACCCAAGTAAATTCCAGAATCCAGGACACTCTATAGAGGACTAGCTATTAAAAGCTAAATCTCCCAGTGGAGAAGTAAAAAAGCCTTGCTGCGTAATGGAATGTGGCACAGTAATCTTTTTTCAGTTATCCTGTTTTTTTAATTGTCAGAAGCCAAAATAATTCAAAATAAAATTCGATTAATCACCCAGCCCTACTGTGTATGCATATGTATATGCTGTTTCAGCACCTCCAACTTAAAACACCTCCTTGTATCCATGCCAGAGTATATTTCCAGATAGAAAACCTACTGTTTTACTGAGATTTATGAATTTTAACCTGCTTCTCCAAAATAATATCAGTCGCCCCGCAAAAGTGCCATGCATTGCAGTTGACTGTAAGGACAGTGGTAACATTAGTAAGTACAGAATACAATAGAATTTAAAACTAAAACCAAACTGCTTGGCAGCAGAAACAATGCTATTTTATGGGAATTAATTTGCATTACGTTGTATTACATTTTATCAAATATCAGTAAAAAAATCACTACAGCTGGAAAACAGAATTACAATACACCAGTATAGGTGAAATATGAAGATGCTGTATATTCATTTGCAACCATTTTGGAAGTAATGTAACATTGATATTTATGGTATGTGTAAAGGCCACCCCCAACAATTTCTGTCATTAAAGTATAAAACAAATCTTAAAAGTTGTTAGTATTATGTTTTAGAAACAAAGCTCTTCATGTATCCTTCATGTCTTTTTCTAACTGAGCCAGTCCACAATTATCAGTACACAACTCAACTGAACAGCACAGCGTTTCTTTTCTTTTTTTTTTTTCCTTTTTTTTTTTTTTACTGTTGTTTCACATTTTTGGTCTTAGATTCTGGACACCCCTGCAGATGTGGCTGACAAAGCAGACCGCATCATCACAATGTTGCCCTCCAGTCCTAATGTTATGGATGTGTACACCGGCCCAAACGGCATTCTGAAGTAATTTGGTTCATTTAAATATTACTTTTTACGACAGATATTGTCACACAGCAGTTTTACAGAAAATTCCTACTTCAGCCTTATGTATTCATAGCCTGGCATTCCGACTGGTAGCTTTGTTAAACTCTAGTTCTGTCTGAAACTATACAACAACTATAGCTAATAGGGACAGAATGGACAGGTGTATTATTGTCTTGACTGTTTAGATGTAACACCAATATCTTAAAAGTCTTTGCTCTTGTTCCCCAGAAAAGTAAAGAAAGGCTCATTACTGATTGACTCCAGCACCATTGATCCTGCTGTGTCCAAGGAGATGGCCATTGCTGCAGAGAAAATGGGGGCGGTGTTCATGGATGCCCCAGTATCTGGAGGTACAAGCCTGTGCACTAACATGAATAATCAAAGCAGAAAAAGACAGGCCTGTTTGTTCAGCTGTAGTGTTTTCGCTTTGACACATACATTCACTGGCCACTTTAGTGGGTACAGTTCAGTTCAACTGTTCAGTTGCTTGTTAACACACATAGCTACTCAGCCAATCACATGGCCACAACTCAATGCATTTAGGCATGTAGAGGTTGTCGAGACAACTTGCTGAAGTGCAAACTGAGCATCAGAATGGGGAAGAAATGTGATTTAAGTGACCTTGAACGTGGCGTGGTTCTTGGTGCTAGACGGGCTGGCCTGAGTATTTCAGAAACTGCTGATCTACTGGGATTTTCATGCAGACCCATCTCTAGGGTTTACAGAGAATGGTCAGAAAAAGAGAAAATATCCAGTGAGCGGCAGTTGTGTGGATGAAAATGCCTTGTTGATATGAGAGGTCAGTGGAGAATGGGCAGACTGGCTCGAGATGATAGAAAGTCAACAGTGACTCAAATAACCATTTGTTACAACCAAGGAATGCAGAATACCATTGCTGAATGTACAACACGTCGAACCTTGAAGAAGATGGGCTACAAAACTGGTTTCTTGAACGTGACAATGAGTTCACTGTACTCCAACGGCCTCCACAGTCACCAGATCTCAATCCAATAGAGCACCTTTGGGATGTGGTGGAACAGGAGATTCGCATCATAGATGTGCATCCAAGAAATCTGCAGCAACTGCGTGGTGCTATCATGTCAATATGGACCAAAATCTCTGAGAAATGTTTCCAACACCTTGATGAAATTATGCCATGAAGAATTAAGGCAGTTCTGAAGGCAGAAGGGGGTCCAACCTTTTACTAGCAAGATGTACCTAATAAATTGGCCAGTGAGTGTAGATGAATGTTTAGCATTTTGCTCAAGGCGCACTGAGGTGCCAAATAAGGCAAAAAGCCATGAGAAGTTATGCGCTACAGGAATATATATGGTTAAGGGGTATTGTTAGGTATGATGTGAAGCCCATTTAACCATGGTACAGCTGCTATAAAACACAGCCTTGTGTAGCTATTTTCTTCTGTAAAATTGTGACTATGGTATAACAATAATGTATCAGTTGACAAAAGATTATAAATAAAAACAAGGTTATTATTAATAATAGCAATAAACAGTTCTGTTGCAAAGCAGTGTTTGCTAGCAGGCAATATTTGCTGAGGAACATAATGGTCTAAGATGTTTTTTGCTTTAATAACTTGGCACATTAATAAGAAGTCAATCCATGCATGCAGTCATATATGTATTTCAGGTGTTTTTTTTTAAACAACCTGGTATCAGAATTTAGAGCTCTTGTTTTTTTAACTGGTAATCCAAAACGAAGACTGGGCAGGATTTATTCATATTAGACGTCTTGTCTGATGATTGGATGTGCTGCTGTGTCATTGGATAGCCCTGCTATACTGGCAGTTTTTTACGAATAAAATGACATAAAAAGCAGGGTAAGGGTGTGCAAAACGTGCATTGCAACAGTTTCTTCATAACTTTATTAAATCATTTTTCAGTCTTTTTAATGGTCTGCTATACTTTTATATTTTGTTAAGTGTTAACCTGTTCAATCCCTAGATTTCGTTAGGCTTTCCTAAAATGGAATAATATTTTTACATCATGGCATATTTTTTTGAGATTTGCTAACCATGAGATTTGCTTACCTTTCAAAAGTAAACTAAGGGCAGAGTACAATTTACATGGAGTTTTGCAAGCTTAAAGCAATCTCTCTCAGGTCTTTCTTTCTCAGTCCTCAGTCAGTGATGCACAGTTCTGGAGAAAGGAATGAGCTTTTTATACTTCATCTTGTGTTTCCATTTCCTAAATCCAGCCCTTGGTGTTGAGTAGTTGAGTTATGGTTAAGACCAGTGTGCAGCATCTGGGAAGTGATCCTGTGACCTACACATGGAGATTCAGTCATGTGCTGAGAACACATTTAAACTTATACAGTGAGGTTTTTTGCCTTACTGTGACACAGACCTGATGTTTCCAGAGCAGGGTGGGGACACACATCTGATCTTTTTAAATCAGATCTGAGGCGCTTTCATATGGTTGTCCTAGATGGGATACACATCCAATTTGTGAGAGTGCTTAGATCAGAATTCATGTATTTCTTTTCCACTGCATGTGCACTGTCATTCAGTGTCAACGTGGCAGCAGCTAGTTCATGAAGTCAATTGGCAGTAAAAGGTGGAAAAGCAACAAATCTGATCCCTTTTTCATCTATGTCTCACTCTAGTAATGAGCTGATTATCTTCACAGCGAAGGCTTGCTCTGCTGGTTTGTTTGCTGTTCATGATTCATGTGGTTCATTCACATGTTGTTACTGATTATGATTTGCACATGTGGGTCATTTCAATACACAGATTTGAGTCACTTAGATAGGCAAATGTGAACCATCATGTCAGAGAGATTGGATCTGAGCAAAAAAAGTCTGATTTGAGCAGTGAGGTTTGGAATGTGAACCTAGTATGTGACGTCAGGAAAAAACAGCATTAATGCATAAAGCTGGGTAATAAAGGTAAAAACAACATATCAAGGTGTTGGACCATCATCAACAGCCAGAACATATTCAGTGCTTTGGTATAGATTCTACAAGTCTCCAGGACTATACTGGAGAGATGGAGCCCCATTCTTCCAAAAGATATTAACTGGCGGTGTTTTGATGGTAGTGGTAGAGAGCACTGTCTAACACTTCAGTCCAGAAAATTGCATAGCTGTCATAGGAGAAATAGGGTGGAAGGCAGCTAATTTCCCACACATGGACTGACTCCTGGAGTCTAAGCACATGTGCACACACATATATAACTGTACAGTATATACTCACATCCTTCAAGCATGTTTTCTGTTTGTTCTCCACCTCTCAACCTAATATGGCCCACTTTCTTTGAGCTCCTTAGCCAGGTTTTACTATCCAGCCCCAGCAGATTAATGGAGATTTATGCCTTTTCTTCCCTTCCCACTACAGTGGGATTAAAGCTGTCTAGCTTCCCACACTCAGCTTGACTGGGGGGGCAGGTTAATTGCTATAGGGTATTTGAAACAACACTGCTCTAAGTGCTGCAGTGTCTACATTAGCTTCTGATTTGAAGTGCCGCCTCTGCAGTTCTTGTGTCATCAGCTTCAGGATCTGCAGCCTGATTGACAAAGCGGTGATTCCAGGATCAGCTGGTTAATTAACACAATACACCACTGTTTTCTGCCATTACAAAGATATATGGACCCTCTTTGTTCTTGATTTTGTCTTTGAAAGTTGCTTTGGCCACAAAGGTGTCAGGTTTGTGCAGTGGCAAATGTAGGCCACCAACAGCACTGACATCGAGACCCTCTGTACACATCTAGCCATTGTGTGGCTAGGGAAAAAAAAGAATCATAACATTGTGCTGTAGAATTTGTAGCAAAAAGTAATCTCTGCAGATTTACAGTTGTTCCTAAACAGAAATTTACTGTGGACACCCAGCCGTCCTTTCATGTAGGCTTGGCTGAGTGCGTGAGGTAAACCTCATGTTCTAAAGCAGCCTAGTATATTATACTCAGCCAGCACCCACTCTGCTTTATAGCCAATATTCTCTTTTAATCAGGACGTTGTTGCCTCTGGCTTTTGGGGACGTAAACAGCAACGTGCTACTAGTTCTCTTTCCTTAAATTGTTGCCTCTCCCAACTAGACTGCGTCAGCTTGGTTTGGCATAAGTGCCGCTGAAATGGCTTTTGGGTTTGCAAAATAGTCATAAGAATTCCACAGACCTGCTCGATCTCTGTACTTACTCGCTCCGGTAAGTATTATTCTCAGCTTGGGTCGCGCCGCCTGCGAACACGCTGTAATGAAAATCGAGCCACAACAAAACCGAGCCTGACGTCACTGTTGTCCATGTGTGAAAGCAGATGGAGCTATGCTGTGGTAATTATAGAACTTTCCCCTGCCTGTGTAATTAGGGGCTTGCAATGGAGTTCTAAGCTCTAACGAGCTTTAAGCTTTCCTGTTTATATACATTTGTTTATCTTATTTGTTTTTGCATATCTTGTCAGGATATATGGATTTCATTGAATGTGCATTGACCTCTATGGACTGAGATTTGCAGGTCATTTTGTACTGTAACATCAGAAAAAGGTGTCTTACTTATTTTACTGACAGTTGTCCTCCTTGGAAAGAAACTTAACAGTAAATAGGCTTGAACACTGTCTAACCTGTCCTGAACTTCAGCCCAGTTAAAATTGCACTGCTCTCAGTTCTAGAATGTTAACCTAAGTAGTTACCCATTCAGTTTTTCTGAACAATGCACAGGTGTTTTCTCACTTACAGCATGCAATAACATTCTGTTTGTCAGAATTAATGTATAAGCTGACATTGTAGCAGGAGAACACAAAATTTGTGGCCATTTAGGACCACATTTAGGTGAAGCTCGTGTGTGTGTGTGTGAGTGTGTGAGTGTGTGTGTGTGTGTGTGTGTGTGTGTGTGTGTGTGTGTGTATATATATATATATATATATACCTACATACACACACACACACACACACACACACACACACACACACACACTGCTCAAAAAAATAAAGGGAACACGTAAACAACACAATATAACTCCAAGTAAATCAAACTTCTGTGAAATCAAACTGTCCACTTAGGAAGCAACACTGATTGACAATCAATTTCACATGCTGTTGTGCAAATGGAATAGACAACAGGTGGAAATTATTGGCAATTAGCAAGACACACTCAATAAAGGAGTGGTTCTGCAGGTGGGGACCACAGACCACTTCTCAGTACCTATGCTTTCTGGCTGATGTTTTGGTCACTTTTGAATGTTGGTGGTGCTTTCACACTTGTGGTAGCATGAGACGGACTCTACAACCCACACAAGTGGCTTAGGTAATGCAGCTCATTCAGGATGGCACATCAATGCGAGCTGTGGCAAGCAGGTTTGCTGTGTCTGTCAGCGTAGTGTCCAGAGCCTGGAGGCGCTACCAGGAGACAGGCCAGTACACCAGGAGACATGGAGGAGGCCGTAGGAGGGCAACAACCCAGCAGCAGGACCGCTACTTCCGCCTTTGTGCAAGGAGGAACAGGAGGAGCACTGCCAGAGCCCTGCAAAATGACCTCCAGCAGGCCACAAATGTGCATGTGTCTGCACAAACGGTTAGAAACCGACTCCATGAGGATGGTATGAGGGCCCGACGTCCACAGATGGGGGTTGTGCTCACAGCCCAACACCGTGCAGGATGCTTGGCATTTGCCAGAGAACACCAGGGTTGGCAAATTCGCCACTGGTGCCCTGTGGTCTTCACAGATGAAAGCAGGTTCACACTGAGCACATGTGACAGATGTGACAGAGTCTGGAGACGCTGTGGAGAGCAATCTGCTGCCTGCAACATCCTTCAGCATGACCGGTTTGGCAATGGGTCAGTAATGGTGTGTGGTGGCATTTTTTTGGAGGCCCGCACAGCCCTCCATGTGCTCGCCAGAGGTAGCCTGACTGCCATTAGGTACCGAGATGAGATCCTCAGACCCCTTGTGAGACCATATGCTTATGCGGTTGGCCCTGGGTTCCTCCTAATGCAGGACAATGCTAGACCTCATGTGGCTGGAGTGTGTCAGCAGTTCCTGCAAGATGAAGGCATTGAAGCTATAGACTGGCCCGTCCGTTCCCCAGACCTGAATCCAATTGAGTACATTTGGGACATCATGTCTCGCTCCATCCACCAATGCCACGTTGCGCCACAGACTGTCCAGGAGTTGGCGGATGCTTTAGTCCAGGTCTGGGAGGAGATCCCTCAGGAGACCATACGCCACCTCATCAGGAGCATGCCCAGGCGTTGTAGGGAGGTCATAAAGGCGTGTGGAGGCCACACACAATACTGAGCCTCATTTTGACCTGTTTTAAGGACATTACATCAAAGTTGGATCAGCCTGTAGTGTGTTTTTCCACTTTAATTTTGTGTGTGACTCCAAATCCAGGCCTCATTTGGTTAATAAATTTGATTTCCATTGATGATTTTTGTGTGATTTTCTTGTCAGCACATTCAACTTTGTACAGAACAAAGTATTCAATGAGAATATTTCATTCATTCAGATCTAGGATGTGTTATTTGAGTGTTCCCTTTATTTTTTTGAGCAGTGTATATATCACCCTATATAGGGTGGTGTGTGTGTGTGTGTGTGTGTACATCACCCTATTATACATACATATATAATATAATGTGTGTGTGTGTGTGTGTGTGTGTGTGTGTGTGTGTGTGTGTGTTTGATACCACCTTTTTATTTACCTGATTTTCTGAGGTGTGGGAGCTGCCACTTCTGGTAAGCTAACCTTCATGGTGGGCGGAGCAGAGGAGGAGTTCACAGCAGCCAAGGAACTGTTGAGCTGCATGGGTGCCAACGTGGTGTACTGCGGTCAGGTTGGAACAGGGCAGGTATGCCTGTGACAGTGCATTAATTTTTCTGCTGTGCTTCACACACAACTTATGAATTACTGATTCTTCTTGTGTAATCTTGCATTTCTCACGTTCTTCTTGTAGGCTGCCAAGATCTGCAACAACATGCTGTTGGCAATAGGAATGATTGGGACTGCTGAGACCATGAACTTGGGCATCAGGTATTGCTGACAAAAGTTATTTTCCAGTAAAAGTGACTTAATAAGGCATGGTAGTCCAATCACATTTATTAAGATTTTTCTCACTTTGATTGCATTTAATCAACAAACCTTGTTTTCAGAAAAGTTGGAGCTTTTATAAAAAACAAAAACAAGAATCTGTGATTTTGTTAATTCTCTTGAACGTTTTATCGAAATGACAAAAGTACAAAGAAAAGAGTTCCAGTGTTCCTTGGCCAACTTAATGGTATTAAATATAAATATAAATAATAAGAATTTGATGCTTGTAGCACACTCAACAAGAAGTTAGGGCAGAGGAATGTTTACTAGTGTTACATCACCTTTCTTTTTAAATATACTTTTTAATAATTTGTGAACTGAATACTAATTGTAATTGTTGCACAATTTCAAATGGAATTTTGTCCATTCTTGCTTGATACAAGACTACAGTTGCTCAAAGGTCTGTGGCTGTCATTGTCTGATACTCATCATGATGTGCCATACAAGAGACCTATCTGTACTGTGGGCAGGCGAGTCAAGTACAATCACTCTTGTGTCTATGAAGGTATGCTGTTGTAGCATGTACAAAATGAGGCCTAGGATTTTTTTGCTGAAATAATCATGGACTTCCCCAGAAAAGATGTCATCTCGACAGCCCCAGAGTACTCAGCAGCGTTTCTGTGTAGAGCCCATGTTGCTGCGTAACACGATTTTCATCACATATATACCCTTATTCTGATTTCTTTGTTTTCTCAGTCTGTGCATGTGGAAATAATGCAAGAAGTGTTTGATACAGCACCCTCAAGATTCCAACAAAATGCATGAGCAATGCTGTAAGTTTTAGTGGATTACTGACAAAAAGTCAAATTATTGGATTAAGTGAATGTATACACACTCACTTATGTACAGTATATGTGAAAGACTTAAATTCTTTGCAGTTGTGCATTGATAAATGTTCTTTTTGAACTGGTTGACAATTTTCCTACAGAGTCTGGCAGAAAGTGGTGAGCCAGGAGCCATCTTTGCCTGCAAAGACTAAGCCTTTGGTGGACACACGTTTATACCGAGTCATGATACACTCACTTGTTACCAGTTCATCTGCTTATTGTGAATGGTATAACTTGAATATTCAATATTCTGTGAACTTTTCACTCGTATTAAGCCCCTGTCTCGTGTGTTGCAGGCATCAATTGAGATTTTGTTTAGATTTACAAATTGGCCAGCTAAAACATTAGACGTCAGTTTATATATATATAATATATATATATATATAATTACTTTGTTCAAGAGAATTAACACATGACATTCTTAATTTTATTGCATTTTCCAAAGTGTCCAAACTTTTCCAGAAAACTGATGTTTTCCTTTTGGATGTGAATGTTTTGGAGTCAGAATTTCTTCTGCAGATATTGTTGATAAAATGTTATGTTCCTATTGAATGATTTAAGTAACTTCTATTCTGATCTATATGAGCAGACTTGGGCTAGATCCTAAGCTGCTGGCAAAGATTCTTAACATGAGTTCGGGCCGCTGCTGGTCTAGTGACACCTATAATCCAGTGCCAGGAGTGATGGAGGGAGTGCCATCAGTAAACAACTACCAGGGAGGGTTTGCAACCACTCTAATGACCAAGGTAAGAATTTTCCATTGTCTTTTCTCTTGTTCGGTCTCCTATGCTCTTTAATACTCTGCCAAGGTAATTTCCCTTCGACCTAACCTATAGTGGATTGAATTAGGATTGTAAATTGTGATAAGGAAATGTACCATTATTATTTTGTCAATTAAAACATTGCATATTTTGAATATGAGTAGTATGTAAACCTTGTTAAAGTTTCAAAATGTACCATTCCCTACAAGATCCACAGAGTATAAAAGAGAGTAAGAGACAGAAACTAAGCTGCGAAAACAGTGTTTTGAATTTGTTTTCGTGATGCCACGAGGACCAACAAATTTGCTTTAGCCTGTAGCACTTTCTCTTTTGCACAATGCTCTTTCAAACATAACATTCACTTGAAGTCACATTTACAGAATTGCAAGACTTATCAAAGACATAGCAACAGATCTGCATTGGCCTGTGAAATGCTGTTTTAATCAGCATAAGCATTGTCAACTGATAAAATTTAATGCCAGCCAACTTTTATTACTGACATTATTGATTTAGTCTATTCACTATGGCAGCAGTACATCCAATTATGAGCTTTTCTTATATTGTTAAAATAATATTTGGTTCAAAATAATGTTTAACATACTGTTTTGCCACAGGATCTGGGACTTGCACAGAACACAGCAACTAACACGAAGACTCCAGTGATACTGGGCTCAGTGGCTCATCAGATATATCGCATGATGTGTGCACGTGGCTATGCCAATAAAGACTTCTCCTCCGTCTTCCAGTTCCTGCGAGAGGAGGAGGGCCAGTAGGGACGACACTTTCCATCCCTGTACATAGCCTTATCCTACTCAGCCTGCCTTTCCAGGACTTGGCGAGCGTAATGTTTGCACACTGTTTGTGCAGCATTGAAATGTGTGTTCTGGAAGACTCATCTAATGAGTGAATGGGTAGAAAGTGTGAATGTTTAAAATTAAAGTTTTAAGTCTGTAAAGTTTTATGTCAAGTTTCAAGTCTGTAATAACTTGTTTTTGAATCATGTTACCTGTTTGGGCCTGCCCTGTGCAAACCACACTCCAATATTTGACTCTAGACACTGTGAAGCTGAGGCAGTGGTTGCCTTGTTTTTTTTTTTTTTTTTCTTTTTCTTTCTTTTTTTTTTACTGTTTGTTGTCTGTTTTGTAGACTGACTTTACTATTATGAGTATAATCATTGTTACAACTGTTCTGATGGTTTATGCCAAAGGAACTGGCAGTGAGAACTGCAATGAGATAGTCACACCTTTTAGAGTCCACTAAAATCTCACTCAGTACACCTGCAAGTGAGCCACGGTTCACCTTAACTTGTTTCAGTAAACGACACTGCTCATCTTTTTCTCTTCTCATTTGTTTTAGTCTTTTCTAAACATTGGTAGTGTTCCATGTTTTTGTGTTCAAGTGTTCTGCCTACAGAGTTTAGTTTTTTATGTATCTTGACAGCTTTAACTTTGCAGTGGTATCTACAGGCAGGGGTGTCATGCAAGCCAAAACTAGAAATTACAGCTAGTAGTTGCATGCACATTACCAGTAGTTGGATACACATTACGCCTACAGGTGCTTTTGACATCCCATTCTAAATCAATAGGCACTAATATAGGGTTGCCCCCTCCCTCCGAGAGAGAGAGAGATAGAGAATGAGACGAGAGAAAGAGAGAATTTTACTGATCCTGAAGTGAAATTGCAGTGTTTCAGTAGCAAGACATAATTTCAAATGAACTTACATATACTATGCAGAAAATAAAAGAATAGACTTAAGTATTACAGTGTAAATAAAATATATCTATTTGCATCTTTACATAGCATATGAGACAGTTATTATATTTACATGATGGCAGGTACTGAGTGGTATGAGTAAACTAAAAGCACAATGAGTATATAGACAACTAGGAGTTGCAGCAGTATTACAGTAAAGTGCATAGTGAAAGTCATTACAGCAGCAGGTTATGATATATTGCACAGTGAGTATTTACAGGAGAGGTGATAGTTATGTGGTTTAGCAAAGATCAGACAGCAGGAGATCGGTACTGTCTCTGCAGTAAGGAGGCTCGTAGAGCCTTAAAGCAGTGGGTAACAAATCTCATACCACTCAGTGTAGCATGCAGGGGGTGTGAGGTGTTATCTAAGCAGCTTGTTAAGCGTCCTTTATACCAGCGTCCACTCTTCTGGGAAGCTTTCTACAAGATTGTGTCTGGAATTTTTGCCCATTCATCCAGAAGAGCCTTTTTGAGGTCAGACACTGACACTGGAGGAGAGGGCCTGGCTTGCAATCTCTGTTCTAATTCATCCCACAGGTGTTTGATGGGGTTGATGTCAGGACTCTGTGCTGGCCAGTCAAGTTCTTTCGTACCAAACTCAGCCAACCATTCCTTTATGGACCTTGTGCACTGGGCCTAGTCATGCTGGAACAGAGAAGGGTCTTCCTCAATTGTTCTGACAAAGTTGGAATACAATTGTCCAAAATGTCTTGGTATCCTGACGTGTTAAGATTTCCCTTCACTGGAAGAGGCCTATGCCAACCCACGGAAAACAGCCCCATAGCATTATCCCTCCTCCACCAATGCAATCAGGCAGGTAACATTCACCTGGAATTCGCCAAACCCAGACTTGTCTATCAAGACTGCCAGATTCGTTACTCCACAGAATACGCTTCCACTGCTCCAGAGTCCAGGGGCAGCGTGCTTAACACCACTCCATCTGACGTTTGACGTTGTGCTTGATGATCTACGGCTTGCACGGCCTGAAGCTTCCGGTGCACATGCTTTGCGCTGATGTTAATGCCAGAGGAGGTTTGGAACCCTGCAGACCATTGGTGACTTTTATACACTATGTGCCTCAGTACTCGGCGACCACCCCCTTATATTAGGGAAACAAAACTGTATATTTGGAGTTTTTCACATTAACGCTCATTCACTACCTTACACTGCTGCCACTAAATCATGTGTTTTACTTAATTAAGGGACATAAATTCACACAAAAATTATATCCACAATCCAAATCAATTTAGAGAACATAGATAATAGAGCCACAGATGAAAGGAACCTGCCAACATAGTAAATAGCTGTATTTTCAAACACAGTACTTTACCACTATCATATAGGGTGCTATGCTATCACAAGTCAGGATTGGCTTGCGAGCCAGAACGGCTGAACAACCAGACTGAGGGATGGCTGCAAACACCGGTATTAGCCATAGCCAACTATCTTGGAAAGCAAACTGCTAATGTTTGTCAGATGCACTTAAGCGTGTTTAACTAATTGCACTTAATTTTCACGCGCCTGGAAGGGGGACTGATGCTCTATTAACTACTTCGGCAACACACTGGTCAACTAACGTGCTCAGAGTGCCGTGTGTGTCTGTACCTGCCGCTGCGAACAGATTTTAGAAGAAACCAATACCGTGGAGAAAGGGGGGTTGTAACGTTTAGAGTTGTTGTCAATTTAGAAGTTTTTTTACAATTTACAAATTAGAAGAAAATATTAGACTCAAAAAAATGACCATAACTACATATTATGTAATAAGTAATAAATGTATCACTGTTAATAAATAATATACACTCTCATAAAAAAGGGTATGACACTGTCACTGGGTCGGTAGCCCCTCTTGTCACTGTGGTGGTACCCTCAGGGGTACATCCCAGTGCCTTTAGTCAGGGAACATACCAGAACTGACATTTTCTGAACTGCTATTTTCCAGCACACCCCGTCTCGTCTCCAGGCTTTTTATTTTATTGTTCTGATTTAAAACATTCGGTTATGAAAAGGTACAAATACCAACTTCCTAAACGGAAATTGCAACGAAAACCAATGTTAGTGAACGGGGACAGGAAGGTAAAGATCGTTCCGATTAGAGCGCTCAACCCGAACTGAATCCAATACGTGAAGAAGCGGAAATCTCGCCTGGAGCAGATCGAGATCATGTCGCTTCCTTACAGAGTCGCTAAAATTGGCCTAGGAAGGTTGAGGGTCACTCCGAGCTTGTCCTCACTGCTGGCTTGTCCTCAGCATCCAGCGTGCTGTTCTTCGTAATCTTCTTCTTCTTATTATTCTACGCTCAAAATATAAAATGTTTCTCGTCCCACAGTTTTCGAGCTAGAACCACGAAACTTTGTGGGATCTAGCACCTACACCAGATTAGGCTGCTTGTGCTTTTCTAAGAGATCCGACTTTTTAAAATTATCGTTCAAGATAATCATCGATTTTTTTTCCCATAGAGAATGAATGGGCGGAATGTTGGCAGCAAGTCACACGTGACGTCACACTGGGCCCTTCTCTCTCTCTCTCTCTCTCTCTCTCTCTCTCTCTCTCTCTCTCTCTCTCTCTCTCTCACACACACACACACACACGGAGCACAGTCTCACATGCTCACAGCCTCATGCTCAGCAGTATCAGCACACATTATAATTTTTTAAAGGTGGAACTGCTTTTAGGTAACACTAAATTTAAGGTGGAACTACAATCAACATATCACTAAATTTAAGGAGGAACAGAATTTAAGGTGGAATTACAATTAAAATAGCACTAAATTTAAGATGGCACAGAATTTAAAGTGAAACCCTCTTTAAGGTAGAACTAAAATTAAGGTGGCACAGAATTTAAGGTAGAACTTCTTTTAAGGTGGCACTGCAATTAATATAGCACTAAATTTAAGGTGGCACAGAATTTTAGGTGGAAATCTCTTCAAGGTGGAACTAAAATGGTGGTTGGTTAGTGTAGTGGTTAACACCTTTGCCTTTTACACTGTAGACTGGGGTTCAATCCCCCACCAGGGCAAGCACCCTACACTATACCAGTAAGGGTCCTTGGGCAAGACTCCTAACACCACCTTGGCCTACCTGTGTAAAATGATCAAATTGTAAGTCGCTCTGGATAAGAGTGTCAGCAAAAAATGCCATAAAAAATGTAAAATTACAGTGGCATAGAATTTAAGGGGGAACTTTCTTTAAGGTGGCACAGAATTTAACACACAACACACACTCAACACACCACACAAAATAAATGCTCAACTCACCCCTCACAATAAACACACAACACACCCCACACAGTAAGCACACAATACACACTCAACACATAATAATCAAACAGCACACACTCAACACACCACACACACAATTAACACACAGTTCACAGTCAACACACCCCACAACACAAATACTCACACACTTTGTCTTGTTTTAACAAAATTAACTGGCTTTTTCAAGCCAACATGAAGTTCGTTCACAAACTTTCCCTTTCTAGTTTCTAATGGGATTCTTTGGAAAGGTGCAGTAGGTGGTCAGAACGTGGTGACTTTTATTTTTTGCGGATTTTTGAGGTGTTTTCTCACATATAGCCAAAGGTAGTATTCCCGATTGATTTTTTATATAAGCACTTACTTGTAGGCTACGCTTACCTTTATTGTAGGTTTATTATAATGTTTTACATGTTATAGTTATGTGTAAACTAGGGACTGAAATACAAGTTTTATTTTAAAGCAGACTTTCCCAATCTGCATTTTTTGTGCAGTGTCTCATCTGGCACACCTGATTCAACTCATTAACTGATTAACAAGCTCCTCCAGTCAGGTAGGTAGACTAGGGAGAACACAAAATGTGCAGAGCATGGGGTCAACAGGTTGAGTAATTGTACTGATTATATTGGAGTGTGCTGAAAGAAAGATGTCTACAAGAGTTTCTTCTTGCTTGCCGATGTAAACACCAGTGAAGACACTAACCCTCCTCCTGGAGATTTACCTACCTGCAGAGTTTGGCCCTAATGGTATTTTACACACTTTATCCAGGTGACCAAAGTTTTCTACAGAGGTTAATTGGGTGGGTAAGGTGTTGTGGATTATGGTTCAAGCTTAAGAAAGGTTGGTGTTCAAGTCTAGACCAGTGGTCTTCAACCCTGATCCTGCTGAGCCTAGTATCCCACCACAACTTGCCACACCTGCTCAGGCTTATCAATCTCTTCACTGATTGGCTGGATCAGATGCATTAGAATTAAGTAAAGGGCTGCACAGTTTATTCATCAAGGGTTAGAACTACACTCTGCAGCAAAATAGCTCTCCAGGACCAGGCTTGGAGTCCATTGCTTTAGACCAAGGGTCCTGAAGGGCTGGTGTCCACAATTTGGTAATTCACCTACTCAAACATGGAGGACGTGAATATGGTTTTGATGTGTGAATGAGTTTTTGAGGTGTGCTTGAGCATGAAAATCACCAGACTGTGCTGGGCACCAGCGCTACAGAACCAGATTTGTGCTCCCCTGCTCTGTAGCAAGGAAAAAAGCCTAATCTTAAATCATTCCTATTGTGATATATTACTAGTATTGTGTACATGTAAATTATGATGATAATTTGATTAATCTAGATCAAATACAAACTTTGGAGTTGTTTTCATCATTGGGGATCATCACACAGTTCTGTGAGAAGTGATTTGGCAGTGTCTCCTCATGATGCAGATGTAGAAAGGGAGGATCAGCTACGGCTAGAGGTGTGTAAAGTGGTTTTGCAGGTGACCAGCCACACTTGTCTATGGTGATTTTTCTAGTGGGGCGCTCACTAGCTCTCAAACAAACATTGTGGAAATGAAGCAGGCTATTCAGTCCGTACCACGTCCTGCCATGATCACAGGGCTTTGGATTAAATGATCTGTGGATAATAAGCCCATATGTGTACGGTTCAGTGTAAATGTGACAACTTTCACATGCTTCAGGCATGATTGGGATGTAAAAATTTATGAGCAATTTTAGCAACCCAGTGGTTTTCGCCATAAATTCTGAAATATATTGAAAGAAAGGGCATTCACACTTTTATTTTCAATTATAGCTTAATAACATTTTAAAATGCAACATTTAACAGTTTATTTAGAACATCAGAAAAGAGCTTTAGTGAAATAAATAACCCCATTGTCTAAGAGCTGAAAACACAAATTTCACAACTGAGCTGTGCAGAAAGTCATGCTAGTGTGAAATGTATGGAGTTAATTATCTCTGTCAAAGTGCTGCTTTTTGAGTGCCAAAAATTTCCTGTTGATTTTTTGCTTCCAAAATTTTTTTTTGATGTTGTTTTTTCTTCATCACTGGTTCAAACACTGAAAAAGTGCTGCATCAAAAAAATTAAATATATACATAATTTCCACATGAATTAAAAGCATGAGATGGCATAATACGTATCAAAGTAACTGAAAAATATTTGTGTTTATTGTTTATATTTTGTTACTATGGAAATAATGGACCAATTTGAATCAAGTAAACTTGTGCATCACCTTTTTTAAGGGAAATATTCCATCCATATTCCAATATTCCCCTCTTCATCTAAATAGAATGAATAAAAGTTTTTTCTTGTAGCTTTTAATGATGGCCACTTTTTCCATTTACAGAAACAGAAAGAAATATTAACATTTATTAGAAAGTACAACTGATTGAACACAGCCACAATGCAGAGTAAATAATAACAAACTAGAATTACAAAAACCATGAACATGAGCAGCTGAGAAAACTCAAATGAATTGGTTGCAAATGAAACCAATAAAAGTGTGACCAATCGTCCCACTACTAAAATCTTCGTCTTATATTCTCAGTGGTGTAACCATGTTTCCACTGGCTTATGTGAGTCATGGGTTAAGAAAGAGAATCATTGCAATAAGAGGAGCAATTGTTTAATTGAAGCTTTAAATATGTACATATAAATTTAAAACTGTGTAGGCCTGTAGACATACTGCAAATTTGGTGACCTGACTGCTATGTGATGTTTGCTTTTTTCATATTTTTGTTGTTACGAACTTGTACTTGGATGTGTTCCATAGAGCAAGTGTGCTGTCAAATGAAACACTTATGAAGCTCTTTGAATGACAAATCCAAACAGGCTGAACAGGAACTCCTACCCTCCTCTCTCATTATCACCTTCGTACACATTGTTCACTGTAATATGATGGTGAATGTTATTTTACCCAACAGTGAGGATTAACAAGATCACAATGAAAACATCTGTTGAAATTGGTTACTTACTGTAAAGATTTGTAATGCTACTTAACGGTGAAATGCTGTATTGTTTATCTGGTTGTCTTTTGTTGTGAATGTGAGTAAACATGAAAAGGCAAAAGTGAAGAATGTCATTTGTTATTGTTTTGCAATTGTAGCATTTATCATGTTAATCCCCCAAATTCTTAGTGAGCGCAAGTGAATTAAGGTAGCACTAACATTTGAATTTTGCCTCAAATGTTATGCACACAATCAACTCCTTTTAGTTAAATGGAATTTTTCAATTTTATACCTTTGGTGTAAACATACATAAGATATAATGTTGTATTATTATTTATATATTTTTTCTTACAGTTTAAGCATCCCTGGTCAAATTATGTACACTGCTTGAAATAAAGGTACTGTGCAGGTGCATCTTTCATTCATTAAGGTACAAACTTTGTAAATGTTCCAGCAGTTTTAAGGTTCAGCTGTGCACCTTAAATAGGTTTTGCTAGGTGAAAAGTTCATATTTGTACCTTTTCAGAACCTGATGCCCCAGTGACAGTTGAAGACCTTTTTCCTGAGAGTGTGCAGAAAGCATACTTCTGCAGGTTTTAACACACAAAACTTTATTTGCTGTATTTAACATACTGGAAGAATAAAAACTGCGCAGAGGTTATGGCGCATGTTTAATTTTATGTTTTATTTTTTCTCCAATATGTTAAACTCAGCAAGTAAGGAGAGAATTAGCAGACAAATGACATATTTAGGTTTTGTACATTTATTTTCACAAAACATCATAACATCAACATAATTTACTCAACTTTTTCGTGGTTTTTCTTTGCGTTATTTTGAGACCTCTAAAATTCCTTTCCTTTATCGCCACCACTGCAACTGAACAGAGAAGGAGCTCATTCCAGGCACCTCATTAAACTGTGGACTAGTCAAATCACCATCTTGTCACTGTTGTTTCTGGGATGTTTTTGTGCTGTACATTTTTCTTGTTTGTGTTCAAGGTTTCCTGACATTAGCTAGTTAAAGACAAGCTTGATTGGATATTTATACTTAGAGACTCATATGTTCCAAACTGTCCATTGTTGTCCTTGGTTTCCTTAGCAGTGTCTTTTGTTTTTCTGCATAGTAGCCTAAACCACTGCCTAATGAGTGTGAAGGCAGTTTGAGGTAAGCAGGCATATGAGATGTTTCTCTACCCTGCTGTAGTGACCATACGGCTCTCACACTAAACCGGAGCACTACTTCTGCCATGCAATGAAGAAATTGTGTTTTGAACTGTCTCATTATTTTTTTGTTATACTCTCCTACCTTTCTGTTACATGAAAACAACTTTATCTTCACATTATCTTTCCATAAAAGATAATTCTAGAGCTTTTTGGGCTGTTTTTTCTGTTGTTTTCAGCATGTTGTGATGTGGTGTTGGTGAAGTGAGATGGAATGTGAGAAAATGGACTATAGTGGAGCTGAAGGGTTCCTGCTTAGATCAGTGGGTGGGCATGAATGTTAACCAAGCTCAAGAGACTTTTAATGCACAAGTATCCTTCCTTTGTTGTAGCCTCAAGCAAGGCACTCTCCTCTTCCCAACACAGCAGTCCTATAAAAGAAGCTGCGGATAAATATTAGACAAACAAAACATTCTGAGGCATACATCTTACAATGCAGCCTCTGTATTTGTAAATGAGAAAGATATGTGAATGTTCAGTTTATTGTGTTTGTGACTGAACTGACCACTACTGGGATGTTTTCCTCATTGCTTCAGTGAGCTTTCTGCCCACAACCACAGCTGTATTCCACAGCCATGCAACACTGAAAAAAGGTGCTAGAAATTTACATGATTCAAATGTGTTAAGCAGTCGCACATGCTGTCCAAAAAATTGATGGAGGGACCAAAAATGACTTTGAATACATTCTTGCTATTAGCTTACACTGAAAGTTGAGGATGGTTTTGTCTTCTGAAAAGCTACTCTTCTGGAAATACGTGTTTTTTTTTAGAACAACAAAGAGGTGTTACATCAACATATTTGCTGTCTTTCAGTTGATATATATGGGCAAGTATTGAGTTGATGTAACATCCTTTATTCAAGTGCAACGACACATTTGAATGATATAACATCAAGGCAGCTTTTTGTCAGTGTATTTCTTTTTTTCTTTTTGAAAAAAATAAATTTTATTGATTTGAGCCATAGCTAGACTTCTGATTTAGTTGTTCTCTCTCACCGTTCAGATAGCTGGCTTGTCTCCTAAAGACAGCTCTTAGGTCCTCAACTTTGATTTAAGGCCAGTGATTCCAAAGGCGAAAGCCGCTGATACCGCTGAAGCAATGAATGTCCATCTAAAGCAATTTTGTGCTCCCCTAAATTTATTTATTTATTACTTGATCCCAAAACTTGTAGAAAATATTATCCTTAGTGACACTTCATTTAGTGCACAGCAATTCAGCTTCAGTTACATTAGTTACAACACAGCCACTCTTTCTCTCTCTCTATCTCTCTCTCTCTCTCTATTAGGAAAAAGTAGAGAAACTGAAGTGGCTGTATGGTTAAGATCTGCAAAGACCCACACAGAGGCTATAATGCCAGATGTCACATGATCACAAGACAAACCCATAAAAAGTCCATTAAGCTAGGAGGCCTAAGTGCTGGGTTATCTGGCTGACAGCTCTTCCAAACAGAGCACTGCTGTGACGTAGCTGGTCTGCTCTCAGACATTTGGTTCGTTAATTTCTAGCTCTTTTCTTTACGTTTTCCTCTGCAAGTCAGCTTGTCACCAGATGGCATGCATTCTTCATAGACTCAGGATTACTTACGATTACCTATTTTTCACACCTGCGCTGCCTTGCTTAAAATGCAGAATTCAGTCTTTAAATAAAAGATTTTCCTCAATTCCTGGCATCTCGTTTATCTCATTGAATTGGCCATATTTTTGTGGTTACTTTAAAACCATTTTGTAGGACTGTAGTTTTGATCTGTGTTTTTTATGCTCTGTAAGGGATATTTACTTGTTGATGATTAACATGCGCACTGCCAACAAGCATGCTGGTACAAAATACTGCAATGACTCAGTTTCCATGAAATAGTTGTTTAAACAGAGCAGACCACTGAACTAGCTCGTTATTTGTGGCTGACTAACAACTGAATTTATTTGAAGGTATCTCTCCTCAGTTGCTTCTGACTGCATGAACTGAAATAGCAACTTTAGTCTAAGGATTAGTGACTGTCATCAAAAATGTTTGGAATTTCAGTCAAATCTGACTAAATTATTACTGACTGGATTTTTTGCGTTGGTGCAGTAACACTTGCTGTGTGTCAAAAACAAACCCTCGTGGTCATTCAGCAGTTAGACGCATCATGCAGTAGTTTTGTCAGCGTTTCTGTATCAGCCAGCCTTTAACTGGGTGGGTCTGGGCTCAGGACCAGACTGGTTGTCCACTACCTGATCTCCTGGTTAAAAGTACAGCGGGTTATCGAGTTCGACCTCTTTAAGAGACAGCTAAAAACACTTTGCCCCGTACACTGTCAACCAAATTTTGTATAAATGCAATGCTAAAGTTCTACAAAAATGTAAAAAAAAGTTGTACAAAAATGAATGTTCAAGCCGAGCAGACTGTAGCGACTCTCAAATATATTGCAGAAACTTCAAACTGAAACTTGACATTTAATCTTAGTAATTTAAAAAATGTGCATTTTTTAATTATTTAATTTACACAGGTTTGGACAATGTTAAAATATTTGATTTAAGTTTATTGAGGCTACGTCACCAAAACCCACACATTCAGACAGTTGTTTGATAGATCATCAGCGTTTATCAGTACGGCGGCAGGCTGAACTAAGCTCGCTGTAAATGGATGCACTGAGGTTTAGATTCGTGAAAGGAGATAAATGAATGAATGAATGAATGAATGAATAAATAAATAAATAAAATGCAGGTTATAGATGTGTATGGGTTAGGTTTTCCTTATGTAACAGGCTTTATACGTAACAGATCATTAACACGGGAAATTTTGCTCTGTGTCTCTTACAATTAAGCTTGATATCAGGGTACCAACGGGAAGAATGGTAAACTATGGCTTAATTTAAAAGCGACAAATAATACCTTAGTATCAGTATCGTTAAACCGATCAGCCTAAAATTAAAGACGGTCACAATTTTATTGCGTTCCCTCTTTGAGACGCTAGTGAAACTGCACTTAATGAAAACGGGAAAATGAAAGCTAATCCAGAGTAAACTCCGCGAATAAAAGAATTGAAGACGTGTGTTCAGAGTATTTAGAGGTAGCTGATGGTCGTATTTAACAGTCCCTCACAACAATTGTTACTCGCACTGCAGCCTGATAAACTAATCGATTAATTAATCGATTTGTTTTTTGTCGGTAATATTTATAATGATCATGATTATAAGTAGTTTTAAAGTTCCAAACCGTTAATTCATTTTTGTTTATTCCATGTAAGCATTACTGTTAGTCTCCTTCCAAACTCATGAGTGCTCCTTTGAATTTTGGCAAGGGACAAATAGATACTCAGTGCTGCAAATTGTCTTTAAAATAAACCATAAAGCTCTTCACTGTGAAAAATGCAATGTTTTTACTATTAAAATGAAGCAATCTTGATGCCTTAAAACTTTTAATTTAACTTTAATTGTAAGTAAACAGAACAATAAACAGTGATTTGCTTCCAGTTTCGGATCCAAGTACACAGATCAACACATTCCTCCAGTGAATTGTAAACCAAAATGTGCAGGTTGTCAAAAATAAACACCAAGGAGATCATTGGGCATGTTTTATTTACTAAATACATGAATTTGGGATCAACTATTTATAAATGAGCTACTTTTAATTGTATGTCAATACGAAATCTTAATGCACAGTCATTTTAGTCATTTAGTCATTTTGCACACTTCAACATTAAAGGCGTCGGATCACAGAACACAAATATAAATTTTAATCTATTAAAAAACAGACGAAGCGGATGCACCCTGTCGGAGCCAGAACGGACCCAAAGGGAAACGAGCCACACTTGCCTCATATCATGCACACTACACCCGTACAGTCAGTTACTCATATCCATTTATGGTACATAAACGCAGAAGAGCAGCGTGGCTGTCCCTTCAACCCATAGTTAAACCTCTTCATTACACCAAGCCACACTGCACTACAGCTGTGCTGACTTCATTCTCTGATAACCGCAGAATGAGTCTTCACATAATTGACAAATTTGGCATATATTTTTTAATTGTTCTGCTTTTTTCTTCAGAACGCTTCCTAAAGTCACCCGTTTAAGACCGACCCTCACGCTCCTTTCCGTTTCGCTTATAGTGTCCTGCACCGTCCGTGCTGATTGGACCATAAACATGAGTGTCCTTGAGACATATTACAATAATGTACTGACACATACCACAACTACTACCTTCGGCTTAGAGGTGGGTGAAAGCGGAGGAGGCCAGAAGTTGATATTAAATGTTTTAAAGCTTAAAACTGATTTTAATTATTACTTATATTCATCTAAATAAAAATGAGTTGAGCTGAAGAAATTATTAAACTGCTTGTTACCACATGAAGAGCCTTTCCTTAGGTTGAACTGACGAACAGGTTTTTTTATAGTGTATGGTTACATTTACTAAATGCATTATCTTCAAGTAATAAGCGGATGGACTTGAGTGCAGACGATAATACTTTTAGATATCCATGTGTAAGGAATCTGCTTTTTTCTTTGTTATTATTTTCACTCTGTTCTTGTTTACACTTCGCCTGACAGACCGATGCTTTACATATTGAGAGGTGTGGCTGCATTTCTGCAGGGAACCCAGGACTTGAGGAGGTTTTTGACCTGCTACTTTTTCACTCCTCTGCTCAAAATGTTTGTAATATCTACTGCTTATCTCCTTGGATTGATTCTGCGTTTCTAGAACACTTTTATCTGAATGCTGTTCTGAGCTCCTCTGGCTCTACCTTTCGCATTATTATAGGCCTGTTCCCAGTCTGCTTTAAGCTGCTAGCCAGAAGCAAAGCGAGATAATTGCACATGGAATTAAACCGAACACTCTGCGAATATAGAAAAAAACTGCGCCAAACCCAGATGTTTCGGGCAGCGCATCTAATCTCATTTCTGCAAATGAGCTTTTTTTCTGCTACATTTCAGAAAAATGTGTGAGTCGTTACCTTCGGAGAGGCTGGTAGTGGAGCAGACAGCGCCCTGGCTCCTCGTGTGTGTCTGCGGGAGAACTTTCCTCCGATCTCCTGGGTGGCGAACAAGTCTAGACTTTGGCAAATGAAAAGACGAAGCTGAGCCTGAACAACATGCAATGAGCTGCGTATTGCAATTGATATTTACCCTCGTGGTTTGAGGAAGCACGACTTCTATTCCTATTACCTATTATCACTATTACACTCTTAGCAGCAGGGTTCTGTACAGTACTGAAAAAAAGGTTCTTAGACTCGTAACAACAGTACACCACGGAACAGCTGTTGGGGATGTACAGAACCATTTAAAAAGGGTTCTTTAAAGAGCTGCATACAAGTGTTTTTCTGTTATAGAGAAGAACCACATGGCCGTGCAAAGAACCATTTAAATGGTTCCATATAGCACCAAAGGTTATTATTGTTACGAGTCAAAGACCCTTGTTTCAGTACTAGAACCATTAAAAGGATTTTTAAAAGAGCTAATACAAGTGATTTTCCATCAGAACCACATGACCATGCAAAGAACCATTTATTCTTTCAGTGTTCGTGGTTCTTTACAGAACCGTTGCTTTTACTGAAAACCTCTTGAATAATCTTTTAAAGAGTATTGCTACGACTACTACTACTACTAATAAAAAAAAAAATATATATATATTATTATTATTATTATTATTATAACACAACAAGGTAATCAATAAACTACATATTCTGTAAATTTTGCTATCAATTATATAGTTTATACATTCTTATTTTTATTCTTATTCTTATAGTAATGGTAATTCACATGATGTTTCATTAGTTCATATTAATGATAATTTCTGAAGATGTTGCTGTTTATCTATTTAAATAAAGAAAATAAGCAGACCGATGAAAATAGCTCGTCTTAGTGCCTCAGCAAGCTGTGCTGTCTCCTCGTTATTTCTGTCGCCTTATTAACTTTTATAACAGACGGATTAATTAACCCCCTTCACCGTCAGCAGTTTGAAGCGTACAGCAGTAGCTGTTATGATGAATCATTGATGAAAGCGCTGCTGGAGAGAGTTTGAGGCTCATCTTCAGCTTCAAGTCTCATCAAAGAAACAAAAGCAGCCGTCGAGACTCGCTGAGGTCTTCCTTTCAGCTTCGTGTTAGAAATACCGAACCGTTAAGATCGAGTTGACTTGAATTTAAATTGAAATCGTATCTGTAATGATGTGTCTAGGTTTTTTCGCATGCGACTACAGCTCGTAAAAATCCCTCTCCTGTCACGTCAGAGCGAAATCCCCGTCTCTCTTTTATCTGCTCCCTCTGTAATTACAGTTTTTTACACAATCACTGCATCATAAGCTCCTCAGAGCTGTGGAGCTCCAGAAACCAGAAACGTACAAAATCGGCATCCTCTGATGAAAATGAGCCCTGCAGCGCCTGAACTGATGCCTGATGTCTTTTCTTTCTTTTTTCTTTTTTACAGCGCAGGGGGAGATATGTGATCGCTTCCTGCCAGACGGTCGAGGTCTGCAGTGTCACCAGTGCTGGACTGCAGCTCTTTCACCTTGACCTTGGCCTCCAGCCGAGCCGGAGCGGGGGGCTGGACCTGTTGCTGGACACCTCAGTGTTTACACTGGGCCACTCTCAGGGTGAGACTGACTGGATTCGACCAGCTCATACTTCTCTATCCCTGCCTTCTCGGATGCGCTGTCGTTTTGTCCTCTGTTTGGTCGCGACGTCGTTGGGGAGCAGTCACTGTAGCTACTTGCTACAGTCGTAGGCAAAATTCTGAGCATCCCAAGTGAAATGACATGTTTCGTTGATTTACTAAGTGAAAACTTAACACATTGAATTTGTTCCACAGTTTCTTTTTTATTTGCTGAGTTTAACGGGAAAAAATGAAGCACACAATACAGAATGTGCCAGAACTTTGGCGCAGACCACGCCATATTTTACCTTATCCAATATTGTAAATTCAGCAAATAAATAGCAATTGTGCATTAACACGTACAGGCGTGTGTGGTGGAGTGGGCGTTAACTTAGTTTCACTTCAAAATAGACAAAAAATATATATTTTGACCAGGGGTGCGTTTTAAACATTTGCTTAAGCTTGTACAGATTTAACGGACGGAGAGCATCTTTTTCTGTTTCAGAAGAAGTTTCACCGCCAATTTCTTCAGATTAACCAGCGGAAGCGATCTCCAACAACAGGGCAGCTAAAGGCGAAAGCACGAGGATGAGAACACATTCACACCTGAAATACAGCTGAACACTGTGACGGGGTTTTGCTGGATTTCATTAACACGCGCAGACTGTTGTGAAGGCTGAAGTAACGAATCTCTCTGTTTACTTAATTCAACCAATCTCTGTGTTTTTGCGCTGAATGTAAAAAATCAGCTCCCTCCGCTGGACCAGCACGTGCTCTGCAGTCTAAATAAACTGACCCCTTCAGCCTTTTTTTTGGAGTTATCTCCACTCTGGACACCCATCGCGTCCTCTTTACATATCACGTGCCTGTCCTTCGTCCAATCAACTCTCACGCACGGGCATCGCTGTCGCTCCCACATTCCCACTCTCTTTCTGTTTTTTTTCTTCCCCCCAGTGGCGGGGCATTTTCTAGGAGAGCTGGGGGAAAGCAGGGGGCTCGCCGCTGCGCGTGCTATGACAGCGTCCGTGCTCCTTCCCTCGCGCTGGACTGAGCCGGTCATGTTCCTGTACGACGGCGGGTCGGAGGACGTGGGCGCGGGCATGGAGGGCTTCGGGGCAGGGGGAGCGGGAGGAGGTGGAGGAGCAGGAGCAGGAGCCGTAGGAGGCGGAGGAGGAGCGGCAGCACACTTCGGCTACGCGCCCAGCGAGGCGCCTGCGTCCTCTGCGGCCGAGGCGGCCAAGCCACCGTGCCCTCCGCCGCAGCCCGCGCTGCCTTACGGCTACTTCGGCGGTGGATACTACCCGTGCCGGATGGCCAAGCCGTGCGCGCAGCCCGTGACTGCCTTCTCTGCGGACGCGTCCGTCTCCGGAGAGGCAGAATTCTCCTCCAGGGCCAAGGAGCTCGCCTTTTACCCGAGTTACTCAGCCGGACACTACCAGCACGTGCCAGGCTATCTGGACATGCCCGTGGTGCCCGCCGAGCCCAGACACGAGCCCATCCTGCCCGTGGAGAGCTACCAGCCCTGGGCCATCACCAACAGCTGGAACAGCCCCGTGTACTGCCCCAAGGAGCAGAGCCAGCCCGGTCATCTGTGGAAGACCAGCCTCCAAGGTGGGCATACTATGTGCTACATTACTGTTTTGGGGGGCTTTTCAGTTAATCTGTGATTGAGAATTGTGACGTGTTGGAAGAAATGAGTGGATTATTGTTTAAACGACCCTTTAAAAAGCCCGTATGTGGGCCCAGGCTTCAGTTCCATTAGTAGTTTCATGGTAGTGAACAATAACTCAGATATATAACTGGATAATAGGCCCAGTTGTTGACAGTAAGCTCCGGATATGGACTGTCCTGATCGTTTAACCATCAAGCGAGAAAAAAAGAAAACTATATTCTCTCTGTAATACAGCACAGACAAAAGCAGAGGGGGTCGTTATTTAACAGTATTCAAACGTGACAATGTATAAAATACAGTAGATCAACACAAAACACAATCATTCTTTAAGTTTACCTTTTGGCCCGCAATTGTGCTGATGTAACACATTTGGTTGATTTGCAAACAGTCAACACATTTAAATCATGAAAATTTAAAGCACCATTTTTTCAGTGTACATGATGATCATCTTACTGTATTATTACAAAGCAAACGTGCCCGATCTTTCACATGACGTAAAAAGAAAGATCAGCTACGTTTAACAAACACGATAATAATTAAAGTGTATTTTACTACACAACAAGGTAAACGTGCCTGGTCTTTCCTTTTAGGTCACTTGAATGAAAAAATAGTGCTTTAAACCGTCGTGATTTAAACGTGTCGACTGTTTGCAAACGAATAAAATGAGCTGCATCAACACAGCTGTTGCCCAAACAGGTAAATGTGAAGAGAGACCGTGTTTTGTTTTTAACTGCTACATTTCATACATCGACACATTTGAATGATGAACCATATTTCCAGTGAATCTGTAGGATGTAATTATAAACTCTTGTTTATCATTTAAGACGAAGAGAAATTATACGGTGGTGTAAAAGTAAATACAAACGTCTTTGTTATGCTTCGTTACATGTAAACCCTGAACATTTTTGTACACTAAACCAACTCTTTTCCACCCAAACGTGACCTTTGTGGATTATGCAAGTGATTATAGGCAGGCTGCCTTTATTTGGTGAATTCAGGATGTTTAGACAGCACTTTTAAGGCACCACATGTGGACCAAAGTGCTGCCCACCGGACACATGAATCAAAATCTGAAAGTGCTGGATTAAACCTAATCTCTGAGTCAGCGGGGAATTGCTATTGGGAATTCTTTTTTACTCTAGGATTGGGATTAGTCTGGGTCTGGGAAGCAGGACCGCGCTCAAGTATGATATATACTGAAGATTTTAACTGAAAACAGAGCGAATTAAGCAGAGAGGTGAAATCACACAAACACACTGCTCTAGGGGGCTGTTGTGGGCAGATGAGCGGTCATTTGAATGGATGGGTCTACCTCTGGGCCTGACGCTCTGTGTTTCTCTCCGCTTCTGTCCCTCAGACAGCGTGTCCGCGGCAGACGGCGGCTCCGCGCGCCGCGGCAGGAAGAAGCGGGTGCCCTACACCAAGGTGCAGCTGAAGGAGCTCGAGCGCGAGTACGCGGCCAACAAGTTCATCACCAAAGACAAGAGGAGGCGGATATCAGCGCACACCAACCTGACCGAGCGCCAGGTCACCATCTGGTTTCAGAACCGGCGGGTGAAGGAGAAGAAAGTGGTCAACAAGTTCAAGAGCATCACTTAAACGAGCTCGAGCGCGGAGCCACTGAAGAAGACATACATGTACAGATGGAAGGACCCACATGGTTATTTATTATAGGCCGCCTGGAGTGACTGCGAGATATGTAGCCCTAAAGCTCCGTGGAGGCGAAAAGAAACATTTCTGCTGAACTCTGTGGGCACACGGATTTATACCGAGACACAGGGCGACCATAAACATTCGCCTAAAAATTATGCCTAGAAATCCACCATTATCCTCCATTCCTTTATTTTGTTTTTGTTTGATGTTTGTTTGTTTTTGAGGCAACACATAAACAAACACCCTCGACGTAATTCACAGTGAAACGCAAGACTATTCGTTTAATTGTAATTGAAGTGTGGCAGCGAGTGTATTTAGCAAAAGTAATTAAAAAAGCTAAATTATATGAAACTGTAGACAGCAGATCACATCCTTCCCGACCCCGAACATGCGGCGGAGGCGGCAGATCCTCTTCAGATACTGTGTAAATAAAGATTTCTCTTCTTAGCTACGACTATATGGCATTTTAAACGTTTTATGTAGAAAATGTTCTTATTCACACTTTTTTTGTACACTTTGTACAGCTGGAACTGTGGCCGGAGCGCCTGGAGGAGAAATCTTAAACTCCCATCTGTTACTGCCAACGATATTCCAATAAAACACCCCAAATGAAATGATTTTTTTTATTCAAATCCGATTTCTTAATGCCTTGTAAGTGTTCATCCCTAAACCCACGTTGCTTGAGCACAGTTTTAAGGTGCTATATTTGAAACAGGCCTACAGTACTTAAGTATCGCGAAGCTGATGAGACTAGAAGAAAAAAATGACAAAAAAGACAAAGCAACCGCGGTTTTCTTTGAATATTAATTCATTTAATTGAAAAGAAAATGGATTTAATAAGAAAACTGTGTTGCTAATAGCAAAAGTTCTTTCTTTCTTTCTTTCTTTCTTTCTTTCTTTCTTTCTTTCTTTCTTTCTTTCTTTCTTTCTTTCTGTAAAAGCTCTTTTAAAAAGTCTTTTCCACTGGAAAGTCTAAAAGGCTCCTTTTTCCCAGTGAACGCCACAATGTCGCCATCTAGCGACGGACTTCATTCGTTGCAGTCCCTCTGGTGTTCCATCCTCCAGCCCAAATCTAACCGGTGTCTCTTACACTCGCTGGTTTATTTGGCTCCTGTTAAGAGGAAATGATAGATGATGATGTCTGACAGGGTATAAGTTAATTTATTATCATACAATAACTTTGCTACAGTTTTCAGTTCTCTACAGACTATGTAGGATGTTCATTAGCAAGAGACTATACCTTCATTTCATCTGTTTATCAGGGGATAATGAACATGGGTCTTACCGGGCCTGTGTTGGCAGTCTGTCACACTGTCAGCTTAATTTAACGATTCATTAATTTAGAATTAATATTTGTTTTGGTAACCTATTTAAGTGAGAATGTATTGAGAAACTTGCTTTTGCACTAGTGCTTTTGCACATAATGCTCACTCATTGACTTTTTTTACAGCAACTAATTTATGTATTTAAATATGTAGTATATGGGTATGAAACTAGAAAACACGTGTTGCACTACAAAAAGTAGTTGTTTTAAGATATGAGTTAGTGTCCGGGTTGCCTAAACATCTGAGTTATTTGAACTTGAAATAATACGTTTATAAGGCACAGATTCTTGTTCTGTTAACTTACCAAATTGTTTAGGTTAAACAACATATAGACATTCTGCACCAAAAGTGGCTCTTTAATTAAAGGTAGCAAGTAAAACGCTCACGAGTAAAATATTCCACATCAACACAGTTGCTCACTTCAATTTTTTTGTTTTGGCAATAATTGATAAAGCACGTTTGATTCATTCGCAGCCACTTAACATAATCGAGCTATGACTATTCAAAACACCGTTTTCTTCAACGAGGGCCAACATCCGGGGCACTTTTAGAAACTCTGAGATTCAAATTTCAGTTAGAATGACTGGTGAGAAAGACAAGTCCGACTATTAAGATGATTAAAATGAGACAGTAATTAGACTCAGTTACAGAAGACCTTTTGTTAGAATAGAATATAATGATGATCAGTTTGTCTGTTTACACATAACACAGCCTGAGCCGTTTCATCTGTGTTCACACTAGTGGTCACACTAGTGGGAAGGGAAAGCGGTCAGTCTAGTCTGTCTTTTTAAAAGCAGCACGTTAATGGAATTAAGGGGAGCATTAATGAAAGTGATGAAAGAGAAGAGAACTCGCGAGCAGGACAATAAATGTGTCGCTATGCGCGCTGCAGGAAAGATGTTTTGTAATTTGCACACCAGATTATTTTTTGTTCGTTCTTTCATTCATTCATTCATTATTCTTTCATCCAGAAGGAGAAAGTGTTAATTAGAGGCATTAAACTGCCATCATATCATTTTCAGTTATACATAAAGAAGATAAGAGTTAAGATTAAGAATAAAAACAGGGTCAGATTTTTTCATTCTTTTATCTCAGCTACAGAACGTCTAGGACTCGGAATTTGGATTTCCCCAGGTACTTTTAAAAATGAAAAATAACATAAACCAAAATCAGGAAAAATGTATATAAGCGTGTCTAAAGTTGTAATCATCTTACAGGACAGTTAGATAAGATAAGATAAGATAAGATAAGATAAGATAAGATAAGATAAGATAAGATAAGATAAGATAAGATAAGATAAGATAAGATAAGTTAAGATAAGATAAGATTTAAATGAACACATCCTCTAGAGAACACAAAGTTTACAGGAACATATTGCATTTTATATAAGATTAAACAGAAAATGTGCTTTTGCACGTTTTATGTTTTAAATGTTTTTCCAACATGTTAAATTCAGCAAATAAACAGTGATTGTGCATTTAGATGTTCAGAGATGTGTTCTCTCTTAACTTATTTACACATAGGAAAATAAATAAATAAATAAATGAATAAATAAATAAATAAATAAATAAATAAATAAATAATGTCGTCAGACCAGGAGCTCCCAAACTTTCACATACGACTGAATCAGAAGTCTGAAACTTCCAAAGTACTCAGTTCCCCATAGAACTGCCCTGGAACTTCCTGATACATCCAGACGAGCTGAGGTTCGTCAGGCACTCCTCTCCTCATTTTAGGATCCATTTATTGAAAATACAAACTGCTGAACCAACATAACCGAAATTAAACACAAACAAATTACAAAAACTAAAGATGAAGGACAAAAGTGGACTGAATAAAGAACGTATTGTGCAGAGCTGAATGCAGAAGAGCTTTTTACAAAGTAAAAAATAAATAACTGAATAAAAAATAAAAAACAATCAAGAAAACAAATCCAACACAGTCTGACTGATGTGGAATCAACACATCAATGCTGTGTTATCACGTGAAAGATTAAAGATGAAGAGAAAGGCAAGCGCTGGAACTGTTTTGGGAAAGTTACTGATCTGTGGGTTTAAAGCATTTTTAAAGATATTGAACATCTAGGATTGAGCACAGTCCAGCAAGCCACAGTGGACATTCAGTCACCACACTGGCTAAGACGCAGAAACTTTTGTTTAAGTAGTTTTAATTGTGGAGATGTTAAAGACGTTCATAGCCGTGGATGAAGATGGTGCAGATCAAAAGGCTCCAAAGCAGCAAATACAGAAATATAGCAGAACGTCTTTTTTTTGGTCTGTGGTCGCAAATAAAAATGACTTTTCCCAAATACATGATGAGGTAGAAACTGTGGTTTAAACTGAAGGTCGAGAGGCACTGGACTCAGTAATGTATTTATCTGAATTTTCCTTTATGTTCCTTTATTTGATTATTTCTTCAATGTTTCGTCTCTTGCAGAAAACAAAATATTCAATTATGAACATGAAGCTTAAAAGTGAGCATTTATCACAAAATGTAGGAAATCAGGACAATTCTAGTGTTTTGGTCAAATGAATGTGATTTTCAACAAAACAAAAGACAATCCTAATTTAATTTAAAGCGAACAAAAATATGAAAATGCAACACATTAATAACATTGTTATAAAGATGCAACAAAGAAATGTAGTAAGAAACATGCCGTTGTTGGACGTCCAAGGGTTAATAAGCATCTTTATGGTCAAAATATGGCACGCAATTAATCCGCCTGCCTATCCAGAGTCTGCTCTTTATAACCAACAGCTCTCAGAATTCATAAACTGATACAATCAGCGTCACATGAGGCGTCAACAGCTTCCGAGTAGCCTGTTTGTATAGTGTTGTAGGTGATTTCACGAGACACTCTTTTAGAAGAGCCCTTAATCAGATATATGACCATATATGCACATATATATCATAAAGGATCCGGCATATAATTTCAACACACGTTATGTACATATTTGTAAGTATCAAATATAGAACATATATGCATAATATATGGATATTATATGTTTTAACTATGGTTAAATACATCCAAGTACAGCTGCTACTTGTCTGTTAGATTATTTAAATATGTCAGAGAACGGTGTTTTCATTTATTTCATGTCTTTGTGATTGTGTTGCTTAGCGTTCACCGCGCACCATCAGTTACTCAGCAATAGCACATTTTCACTTCATTAGGACGTATTTGGAAGGAACAAAGAAGATGCATGGAAATCTCGCATTATAAAACATGAAGCTTTATGTATGAGTAATAAATGTTATCCATACTATTATTGTTAATATTGTTAATATTATTGTTAAATACATGTGTCAATTTCATTTCAGATAGGTTGACATATATGCCCATGCATGTGTATACGCCGGAAATATATTCATATACTGACATGCATCAGATTTCCATAAAGGCCATACTTGTGATGACATCCTTCAGCGTCGGGTGGAGGGTCAGATCTAACTGACGCCACACTGATGATCCACTGAAACGCACCAATGTCTGCACAGCCTGAGTGGCTTTCAGAATCAGCCAATTAGTGAGGCCGTAAGAAAATGCCCGGATGGGAAGAAAATGTGGCATTTGCTGCCACCTAAAGGCACGATTAGACACTGCATCGCGCTTTTTGAACAGTGTTGCTGGGGAAATAAGGCTCAGTTGCTCACAGTTACAGTTTTCCCCTTGACTCAGATAAAACCAAATGATACAAACTATATAATCCATATTATTACGACCAGAGACAAAAACTTATATTACATATATAACGAGGCTATAGTGTAATGAACGGCTTCAAACGAACAGATCACATGCACGTATGTGTGGAGTTGGTTTATTATCAGTTATTGAATATCATCAGTGTGATTTTTTTAGCTGGTGCTGGTAATTATGTTACTGCTTTTCCCGCCGCCACATTAATAACTACTATATTTATTCTACTGTCACACGACTCCAGCTGTGACCTCGTATATCTGATCAGAGCTGCTGTGCGGGCTTACGTAGGTTTTAAATGACTCAGCATCTCACTCTGCTGACAAAATGGAATTGGGTATTAAATATTACATTCACTGGATCCTGAGAATAACCGCATTGCAGTTAATAGACCAGCGGGGAATTTCAAAGTTTTAATCACCACGTCTTCCTGATCTGCTAGTCATTTTCCCCATTACATTTAAAGTCTAGTTTAGTACAGTCACTTGCTCTTGAATTCAATTGTAAAATCACTGTAAAATCACATGACGCAGACGACATTTGCAAAACATAACAACAGCGAAAGAAAAGCTACAGAGTAAAAAACAAACACACAGAGACAAACAGACAGAAACGACAGCGAATTTTCTTTCATTCATTCTGTTTCAGAGACGTTCGGCTTTCACTGCTGCGCTCTGGCTTTAAGAGCTGAATTCTTACATTCTAATCCGTTTCTTATTAAAATACCTTCCTAAAATCTCAGAAATGTCTGTTTCCAGCCGCATTAATCCCTTGTCGTGGCGAGGATCAGGAGTTAGCATCCTAGTCTTGGCATTTACATAGCATTTTATTTATTATTATTATTATTATTATAATTATTATTGGCTGGAATAATGACAGCAGCGGTCAACAATTACAGCAAATAAAACTCAAAAGCACGAAGCCATTTTTATAACCCCCCGCCACACACACACACCCCCAATGCCCTCCCTCTCCAGGCCAAGTATCATCACAACAAACTGAGAGACAGTTCCATTCAGACATCTCAGACCCTGACACCTTCCAGCTTCCTGTACGGGGACTGTATAAACTGGGTCTTCAAATGGGAATTTATTTCGGGGGCTTCATAATGTGGGATTCTCTGTTTGATTGCACAAGTACAGCACTGATGGTTGTGTAAGTACAACACTGGTGGAAGGAAAAAATAATGCTTCATGATTAAACTGTGACATAACTGTGTAAAACTACTCCACACACTTCTATAAATATAAATCCAAAGCGCAATTTTTCCAGGTAACTGAATCAAGAGGAATCCAAATGTTATGAACCAGTAGTCAACGTTCATCGCTGCTTACTATTAGTTAATATGCTAATCTAACAGAGTCTGCGTTTCTTAGATTATGATTATTGTTGTTGTTACTATACATATTCATTTCAATGCCAAATAGCTTAGCGTTGTATTCCATCGGACTTACTAAATGAACGAGTGGTAAAGTTACTGTTTGAACAGTATTGTGGTTTTAGCTAATCTTCATAACTGGACGTCTTTTCCTGCAAATCAAATGAAAATGAAAAAGGAAAGCAAAAGGGAAAATAAGTCAAGCTGTTTGTCTACCTACCGAATTTCCATGTTATTCTATTTTCCATTATCGTACTGTCCGCATTAGTGGAGCCAGAGCAAGTGCAAGGCAAAGGTTGGGTTTGGGTTCAGGGAGTGTCCGTGGCCCCAGCACCACATCCCCCACCTCCAGCTCTGCTCCTCCACACTCTGAGGGCCGATCCAGCCCTCAGTATATCTCTTTTCACATGATTGGTATCTTAAAAATATGGTTTTCGGTCAACCTTTCAGTATAACGTCATATTCCTTTATGATGAGTTACAGACGCACGAAAAAATGTTCAGATTTTTTAAGGATTCAAATATGTGGAGTGGCTCGAGTGGTCGAATCAATGAAATTCGCTGCACCAACAACAAATAAGCTCAACGAAAGCAACTGTGTTGCTGTGATATTTAAACATTTTTATACATTTAAAGGTTTTTTTTTCAGTGTGCGGGACAGAAGAAAACACCTGAACACTTACTGTGCACATCTGTTAAAAAGCCCTGCGGCGGGAAATATGGAGAAAAGGCACCGAGTCGAGCCGCTTAAAAAGTGTTCCTTAAAGAGCGTGAAGAGATCATCGGCTAGTGTTTCCTTCCGTCTAATAACAGAGCAGATTTCAAAACCTGCTATTAACATTTTCTCTGTTGTTTCTCAAATATACTATTCACGAAAAATTGAAAGCAATTAATCAGTAAATCAGACTGATTATCCTGTTTAAAATGTCTAAAAAAATGAAAAAGAAAAATAGATTTTTTATCCATCTTTGTGGGGGATGTTATAGGCCATTTCTGGATGTTTATGCGGGCTACAGGTTTATTCAGGCCACACGAAGTCTCTGGTGTGGTTTTATTGCACGTAGGTTTATAAGTTTATTATTTAAAGAGACACTGTAAGATTTTCAGTTTGATATGAGATATTTTGTAAATACCATAGTTCAAAAATAACAGTTGAGTGCTACACCTGCAGTCTTAGCAAAAAGAGTTCTACATAGTTCCGACTCTTCGACTGGTAACAATAGTGGAACCCGTTTTGCCACCAGATAGAACCATTCTTTTATGGTGTTCTTTAAAGACCCATGCAACTGTTTTTCTGTTTATAGAGAGGAACCAGTTGACTACGTGCAAAACCATTTAAGCATTCAAATGATTACAGAAGCTTTGTCTTCATTAAAGAACGTATGCAGGACGTTTTGAAGGATGGATTTTGAGATGCATTAGGTAATTAGTAATCTAGTTTACTTGGCATTCTTGTTGAGGGGGGCTTTGTAAAGGTGAAGGAAATTTGCTTCTATTCTTTCATGCGATTTGGCAAATTGGTCCAGACTGTAAGCTGACAATTAGAAAATGCCATCCAAAAACACTATTAAATTCAGCATGAATGCAATGGCACAGAGAAATAATAGAAGTAACAGAAAAGCGGCGCATTCTTCACGGTATAGACGCGGACTTCATCCGGGGCACAAGATATTTGTAAGCTCCGTCCAAGTGATCCTGAACCCTCCCCCGAACTTGAGGTAATCTGTAGAGCATGATCAACACCCACACCCCAACGGGCCTGGCTCTCCCACTACACAAATTCTATATTAAAAGGGCCATTATACGCTTTACACATTACTAGAACATCATTCATCTACACATACAGTCATTAGAGCATTGCAGAATGGGGGCTACGTCTGTTCTGCAGCATATTTGACCTTTAAAGGTTTGAGATCGCTATAAGGTGCTGTGCATCTTACCGGTGCGCAAGATCTGCTCTCTTCACTCTTTTCACTCTCCCGTTACCCGTGACTTCAGGACTTCAGGTCTAATTGAAGTTCACGAAGTGCGAGTAAGTGGCGTCTCATGATCAGCCGAGGTTCGTCTGTGCAGACAATAGCTGGAGCAACTGGAGTGAGCTACAAAGACGCCCATAAACCCTATCTCAGACTGCCTTTAGTGCTCCTTTAGCACTCATTCAGGCTTTAGACACAATAACAGTAAATGGATTTGGCTGTTGTCTCCAAGATGAGACAGTGGACGGTGTGGAAAGACGGTGCGGCAAAATGAGACCCATAATAGGGCAGTCCGATCATTCATCCAGCGAAAACCCACCGGTTTGGAGAGTTTGTCACCTCCTTTTTCCGGGGGTCGTGTTTAAGCAGTCCACATCCCTCTCCGTAGGCCCGAACGTCTGCGCGAGCACCCTAGCAGCCGTCCTATGGAGGCCAATGTAATTTTAAAAGGGCCACAGTCCAAGTTAAAACTTTATGGCCCTAAACCGTGTTTAGACCACTCGGATTCTTCACTGCAGCTTGAGGCCAGCTATTCCGCAGTTGGTAGGCTCCTGCACCACCTGAATCTCGTTTTTGTTAAAGATATAACAAAGGGCTTGAAAATGTCGGTGGCTTTCTCAGATTAAATCGAACGGCCCTCAATAAAGTATGTAGCTAATGCAGATTTAACTAATGCAACCCTGGTGCAGATGTAAAGAGTGAAACGCGCGCACTGAAAAATATGCTTCATTATTAAAATGTGGTTGCTGACGTATACAATACTTTCAGCACAATTGCTTTCTATACCTTTTCTTGATTGGGCAGTATTGTGCTGATGTAGCACGCTTTATTCATTTGAAACCACATTTGAACCCAGTGTGTTTTTAGTGCAGCTGTAATATTATCCACTTACGTCTGCTTGTTTATGTATTCTTACTTAGCTGCATTTGCCTGGTTATGTAATGTTATTCATTTAGCCTTTCCTGCTATTAATAGATGTGCACAGAGGCGAAGTGAGGTTTGCTTTTTGTTGTTTTTGTTCTGTTTTACACACTGCAGTGGAAAACACAGTTGCTGTCTTAGTTGGCTTTTTTCTTTCTGGCAAAATTTGAGTTGGTGTGTTACATTTTGCTCATATGTACATTCAAAGCAGTACTATTACTATTACTATTACTATTACTATTACTATTACTATTACTATTACTATTACTATTACTATTACTATTACTATTCCACAGAATACTCGAAAATACACGGTAAGCCTGAACCCTAAACCCTTGCAAAAACCCTTCAATAGAAACCATCCAAACAAAAAAAAAACTTCTATAAGAATAATTAAACAAACCAAATAAAAAAGTTACACCACTGAACATGAACCCCGTGTGCATTTTACCCCACTTAGCTTTTAAAAGTACACCCAGACTGCGCCCCACCCCCATACACGTTCATACTCTGTTACGTTCGATAATAAATTGAGCTGGATTCATTAATTCGTATAATTAAGTCATAAAAATCATATACGAGGTTGTAGAACGGATTTAATGACAGAGCTTCCCTTTGAGCAAGTCCTACGCTGTACAAGTAGTTGCGCACTACCAACCAGGCTATTGAAAAAGGTGAATGAATAAATAAATAAACAAACAAATAAATAAACAAGTAATAAATAATACATAACGTGATATACGATGATGTGCATTTGAAGAGATGGAGCAATTCCTCAAGCCTTCACGGACTGACTGGATTAAGGACGGATCAACACAAATGATAGGCGGGGAATTGCAAATGAGAGAGACTCGTCCAGAAGAGAGGAGTCCAGCGTAAATCAATAAAATGTTTCTTACTGCGCTACACTCGAACACTCACACCGCGCTGGCACACTGTGGCCCACTCTCACAAGTAGATGTCAATTTCTGCCCACGGTCACATGACTGGCGCTCTCTGGAATGGATGGAGATGGATCTCCACGTCACCTCACGTCTCAAAATTTCTGCTCGGCGATTCAGCTCGTGAAACCCACTAGGGCTCAGCTCGGCACAACGATGTGAAAGCAGGGACTGCCCTGGTGGAGCGGCCAGACAGATGATGGATTATGATGAGAGGGTGCCCGTTGGGTCCAATATGTATTTGCCTAGCTGCACTTATTATGTTTCGGGAACGGACTTCTCTAGCCTTCCCCCCTTTCTTCCCCAGACCCCGTCTTCTTGTCCCATGCCCTACTCGTACCCCTCGTCCAATCTGCCCCAGGTCCAGTCCGTGAGGGAGGTGACGTTTAGGGACTATGCCATTGACCCGTCCGGCAAGTGGCACCATCACCACCACCACCACCACCATCGGAGCAACAGCGTGCCTCACTGCTACGCGGCGGAGGACGTGGTGCACAGAGAATGCTTGCCCAACATGGGGGACTTGTTCTCAAAAAGCAGCTCTCTGGTGCACCACTCGGGGTCCGGCCACGCACCCGGCGTCTACGGCAGCGTGGGAAGGAACGGCGTGCTGCCCCAAGCCTTCGACCAGTTCTTCGAAACGGCCTACGGGAGCGCGGAGAACCAAAGCGCCGAGCACGCGGCCAACGGCGCCGCGAGCAAGGCGCCACCAGCGCCAGCCCCGGGGTCCCATCCCGACCGCGACGAGGAGGAGACGGAGCGCCGCGAGGAGACCAGCAGCCCGGAGTCGTCTTCCGGTAACATCGAGGAAAAATTCAACACCAACGCCAGTACGTAAGAAAAGACCCCGAGCCGGCCACGAGAGTGCGAGAGAGAGAGTTTCCAATCTCGCACGCCGCCGTTAAAGGTTTTATATGCTGTTTTATAAGCATATAAGGTTTATAGAGGGCCTGTAGATTTACCCCAACAAAACTTTGTTATAAAAGCGAGATCACGTGCCTAAGGTTGAAATTGGCCATGAATGATAGGGCATTTCCTCCCGACAGACTTTGAAGTCTTCCTTTGCAGTTGAATTATGTAGAAATAGCAGCGGCTAACCGAACTAATGCAGCTCGACGCGCGGCTGTAGTTAAGGTTCAGATTTGCTCGGTGGTGAGATGTTCTGCTTTGACTGTCTGTCACATTTGCGATTCGTTTGGCGGGATTCTCACTACGTTTAGCGTACAGTTCCAGCTCTGATCGAATAACAAGTCTGCTGGAGCTGTTAGTTATTCAAACGGCTTTGCTAAAACTCCCCAATCTGTTGCTTCACAAACAACACGCGATGCATGTTATGTCTCCAGATATTTACTCAGCATAGAAATGCTAAATACAGATTTCTCTCCAGGCGCAGAGTGAACTGTATCAAGTTTGTAAGTCTTTGTTTAGCATTTTCCAAAACCTATTTAGAGTAGAATAATACTTGGCAATTCCTTTAATAAAACATTTTTATTTTATTACATCTACAAAGACAAACAACTGCAGGGGGCAAAACAAAAGAAAAATACTAAAGCAGTGGAAGTTACAAGTTCATTTGTCATCTTAAATGAAATGATTGCTCATATTTGAGTTTATATGCTGTATAAACTCCATGATGCGTAATGCAAAAGACTTCAGTAACCTCGACCTCTCCAAATTTAACCAATTAAAGGTAAAATAACAAATGAGATGGCAATTTATGTTGAAATGTTAAAAGGGTGAATTGTAAACTTAAGTAATCCACAAATTTACAGTTTACGTGCAGTTCACATATTTTCGAGGTTGGATTATTTACTCTATAAATGTTTCAATGTGCCATTTTTTTTTCAGCTGGACAGAAAACTCGCAAAAAGAGATGCCCCTACTCCAAGTACCAAATCAGGGAACTGGAAAGAGAATTTTTCTTCAGTGTTTACATCAACAAAGAGAAACGGCTGCAGCTCTCCAGGATGCTCAACCTCACCGACCGCCAAGTCAAGATCTGGTTTCAGAACAGAAGAATGAAAGAAAAGAAGTTAAACAGGGACCGCTTACAGTACTATTCTACGAACCCTTTGCTGTAGAGGCCCTGGACTCGACCGTCCGTGAGAAGAACCCAGGCATGCTTAATTTCAAGTTCGCCGGTGCAAATCACATTCCCGGAGCGAGAGCGGATCTGAGGCCCCTTTCATCTCACAGATATCTTCAACGAACCTCATTTTCACCATGTATATTCTATTATTATTATTATTATTATTATTATTATTATTATTATTATTATTGTCAATCAATCTCAGATTAATGTTACAGGGTTTTAAGTTTTTACTTTTGTCTTTTGGTGTTTTTGCTGATCTTGTTTTCTGACCAAGGCGTGTACTTTGTGCATATTTATAAATGTGGCAATATATCTGAAGACCTGCTCTTTAAAAGTGTAAATTCTTCGTGGAGAAGGGCAATAATTACACCACCAAAAAGTGTTATTTAGTCTCATTTATCTTCTTCTTTTTGTACATTACAGCCGTCGCATTTGTTTAAATAATGCACGCACAACTCATGAGAAACCTATAAGCAATATATGTTTGTTTTTTCGAGAAGGGACTGGAATTTATCAGCTTTTAGATAAGATTTTACTTGAATTTTCTGAGTGTTTTTCTATGAAAGGCTTTCACAGAGAGGCCTATTGATGGGTGTTATTTGGTGTTGGGGTGGTTTTACGTATACAAATTAGAACTGTTTCTGACTCAAAATCAATAGCCAAGATCCCCAAATCCTATCGGCCAGTCTCTGAACTGTCATATCCCTTCTCATTTTTCCAAAACATGTGACGCGTAATGCTGCAGAAACATTTGGTGTGTATGACTCTGAAGGACGTTGACATCTCGTTGTATAAATCGACCTCTTAAAAAACCTGTTTTTCTCTTTTTTTTCCTTCTCTCTCCCCTTATGTAGGATCAGATGTCTGATGGATATTTTTATTGCCCGGCGAGAGTTTAAATTGATTCGGGGATCAGATAGCTGCCATCATTAATGCCTCGTATCCATTACGGAACTGCCCAAAACATGGCGATGGATGGCCCAGTGAATCAAATGGGTTCTTAAAAACACTTGCTCCAGTTTCCACCTCCCAGATAACTTAATGCGGGGCTGACAGGACTTTCAAAGCTCTAATATTCATCGTGAAATCTAAGAAATCTATGAAATCTAGGAAAAGACATTTATCTGCAACTGGTTTTCCATTGTAGCCTCAAAACACCGTTTTGCAGATTCACTGTATCCCTGTATCAAATGGACTATCCGTGGCGGGAGGGGTCAGAAACCCACTAACGGCTCTCAGGTCTAATAAATAAAGGCAACCACAAGTTTAATAAGGGCTGCTTTTTTACTCGATCGCCCTGCGTTGCGCATCCTTTTGAGGCTCTGCGGAATTCCCGAGCTCATTGCGGCACATACACGCACCCCAACCCCCACCAGCTCTGCTGTAGCAGCCCGGCCATAAAACCCGACTTAGTCTGGAGCATTTGTACAATTGGAGTGCGGGTGCAATAAACTGTCTGAGAACCAAGGTTATTAACTGTGACTAAGAGCTTGAAAACGGCCACTGGAACCACTGAAAGCTTGTTGTTCTCTGACTTTTCCGGCATTTGTCTCAGCGCAGGCTGCTCGGCTGGACGGCTTAGAAGTTCTGACACGTGACGCTTCCTCCACACGGTGGCGCCCTTCAGATCAATGTCATTGCCGTGGATTTAAGAAAAAAACATAATGCCACATGCAATCTGCGTTGTGTTCCGGAGAGGGACCTCTCCTCGTGATACTAAAAGGTAAATATCCAATCGTTGTTCAGCTATAAGATGTTCATCTGCTGCGCCCATTCATGACCATTTTGCCTACATGATGATGATGTTTCTCAGTCGGAGTGTTTTATGTTGAGCTGTGGCTCATTATGTTGTACAATGTGGCCTACAAATAATATGGAAGGTTTATAATTACTTTTATTCTTGCTTTTAAAAATCTGAATGTAATTCTCTTCAGCTGAGAGGATAAACTCGCAGGCCCTGTGTGGATGTCAACCAGCACATACTGGATTCTTAGAAGCAAAATCTTATACTTTTTAATTTGCGAGAAAAATATTTTTCAGGACGGAACGCCACTCCGCTCTGAACATGCAAAAATAATCCGAGTCAAAGAGCACAGAGAAAAGGAAGGGGAAGAGCACTGGATGTCAAAATAATGGTGAACTCCTTGTGAATATAACACTGTGGCCGAAAGCACGAGCTGGGGGCGAAAACAGACCCTTATTGAAATGTAATAATACATCAGCGCGCGGATTCTTACAGCTGATTTCATCAACCAAATTATGTTGAAACTCATTTTGAAATAAAGATGCAACACCATGTACCATACATGCAGGCCACAATTAGAGCCAACAGACTAGCGCGTTTATCTCCCACCAGTTTTCCTATAGGAAATTATTATAATACTTGTATTTTAAAAAAACTGTTTTATATACAGGCCAAATAAGAGTGCAGTACAGTTCTGTTCTGCTCTCGGTAATGAAGCAAAATGTAATATGGTTAAATATTAATATATTAATAAAATGATGCACATAAACTTAAAATAATACATTAATTCAATTGCAATATATATATATATATATATATATATATATATATATATATATATATATATATAGAGAGAGAGAGAGAGAGAGAGAGAGAGAGAGAGAGAGAGAGATTTAAGCATTTCACTGCAGTGCATATTATTTACATATTTTACTTTCACAACACAAAGTGACATTCAGAAGTTCTTTTATTCAGATTTCATTCAAATTTACAATCAAACTTCACACATGAACGCAACCTCGAACACATGTTAATTTTCTCTAAATGAATTGATCACCGAATCAACACTCACACAAACACAAACGTCCATGCTGCAGTGGTTGTCTGTGAAGTAGAATTCGACACATATTACACATATCTTGTATCATAAATACTTTTTAGTATTTTTAGTACACCAGATGGCCGAAAATGTATTTATTTGCATTCATTATTTATTTATAGATTGGACTCCAAGTTGGACTTTCTTTTCATATAAAAGCCAGAATAGTATGAATAATGTAAATGGTAAGCGTACAAAGTGCAGACCCCCAAAAACGTGTTGGACGGATGTGCTGCTATCATGGAGGTAAATTCCCAACATGTTTATCAGATTACGAGTTTTATTAATAAAAAAAACGTAGCTAAAATTTATTTGGATGATTTCTGCAATGGTAGTCTTCTTTTATAGCTACAAGTTTGGAACCCTCAACACAAAGTGTAATTTGCCGTTCAATTACAGCCCGCAGTATCATTAGGGTTTACCATTTTAACACTAGTCGTCTTTATAGACAGACTGCTCTTTATTTTTGTGTGGTTTAAAAGCTTGGGGGACTCCCCGCCTGACTTGACATAGCAGTGGCAAGAAAAGTGAGGAAAATCTCTTTGAGCTCTCAGCAAAATAAAGAAAAGTGATAATATAAAGAAAAACGGATGCAGTTTAAACTATTTTGCCTTCTTTTAAACAATCTGGTAGCCAGAAATGGACATGAGCACACAGCAGCTACGTTCGCGCAGTGGGAGGAGTCTCCTGCTTGGTTGCGTTTTAATTGGCTGTTAGCTCGCCCTGAGTTGTACGGTTATCAGTAATTATATTCAGCATGTTTTGCACAAGAAATGTCATCCAGAAAGGGCTATCTTCTTCGCCCGTCAAATTATACCACGAAGATGTCATGCTCCGATAGCCCATCTGGACATTCATTCCTGGTGGACTCGCTGATCAATGGTAGGGCCGAGGGTAGTGCTCACTACTACCAAAGCAGTGGGGTGTACATGCCCCCCAGCTCCGAGTATTCCTATGGACTGTCTAATTGTGGCTATTTTCCCGGACTCAAACGAAACGAGAGCCAAAACATGGTACCTACGTCCAGCCCCTACGTGCAGGGCATGGAGTCCTGGCTGGAGACCTCAAGATCGTGTCGCGTCGAGCCACCTGGCCACCAAATTGGCCAAAGGTCCTTCTCCCCGGCCATAAAAGAGGAGAACTCATACTGTTTGTACGAGTCGGAGAAAGCTCAAAAGGACACGGTAAGGGAGGACATCTCGTACTCGAGGCTCACGCCGAGCTCGTGCCCGAGTGGTAACGACGGCAGTGTCCCCGTGCCTGGCTACTTCCGACTGTCTCAGGCGTACTCGGCTGCTAAAGGTTATCCTAGCGACGAACGGCCCGATTCGGTCCAGTTCGCTGTGGCTCGGCTGGACGGTGCGAACGCGACCATCCCCGCGGAGGCGCGCGGAATAGAGAGTCGCGAGCAGCCCGTCTGCACGCCGTGCGCCCCGGTAACAGACAAGGAGAGCCGGAGGTCGCCGAGCGGCCCCGCTTCATCCCCAGAACCTCCGGAGAGCGGCGCGGACAGCCCGGAGAAAGCGAATAAAGGTAAGTGTCGTCTTAATTACTGGTTCTGTTTGCAGGCGATTGCTGGATAAAACCGGACTCTCCTTTAGGGCAGAATAATCTATCTGTCTGGAATTTCCACCGCTCCCTCTGCAGTAGTGTTAGCTGCAGTTAGCCTGCTTGACTCTACAATCCCGGGGCGAGCTTACTCTCGCCGGTTTTATTATTATATGACGAGGGATCGCACGCCCAATCCAGTTCTTCACTACAATGTTTGAAGTCATCCTGTAAACCTTTACGGCCGGAGGCTAACCTGATCCTGCCATAAAGAGGAAAGGTGCGTGCTATCACGCTTTTGATAACGACCTAAGAATTTCCTGAACTGTCACACACTGCTTTATTAAGGACTGTACTGACTCTTGGCTTTTGCTCATTTGAACTAACAAGTCAAGCTGTGTCTGTTGGGGAATTTGTTAGGAAGCCTGTAGGTTACAGAACCCATTTATATGGAATGCAAAACATAGCATTTGCTAAGAATCAGTTACAACGTACGATTATCACTTTTACAGTAAGTAATTATGGTTCTGGAAACCAGTACTTTTTACTCTACTGAAATACTGAGCTAAAATAAAGCCACTTACTCACGAATTATTTATTGCGGTTCTTTTTAAGAGCTGCGGCTACAGAAATAGCCTTGTGCTTGGCAATGAAATCCCAAAGACGCGTTCCTCTTTGAAACCGTGTTATTGTTACTTAATAGATAGCAATGCTAAACGGTTAAATGTGGGTTGAGCTACTGGACTCACGCTTCCTCTACGTTGTTTTTTTTACAGCAGAATCCAAAAGTGAGAACACGGCAAACTGGTTGACTGCAAAGAGTGGTCGGAAGAAGCGCTGTCCCTACACCAAACACCAGACCCTGGAGCTGGAGAAAGAGTTCCTCTTCAACATGTACCTGACTCGGGAGCGTCGTCTGGAGATCAGCCGCAGCGTTCACTTAACGGACAGACAAGTGAAAATCTGGTTTCAGAACCGCCGCATGAAGCTAAAGAAAATGACTCGGGAAAACCGCATTCGAGAGCTGTCGGCGAACTTCAGCTTTTCGTGAAGGCCTCTAGGAGATCTTTGGCGCCCTCCAACCACTTGAAGGGGTACCAGATGCAAACCGTGCATATTCCACGTGTGCAGGATACTATTGATAAGTTATTGTGTCGTTGGAGATTTTTATCCGTCAGTGAATCAGCTTTTATTTCACTTCACTTTTTTTTCGTGGTAACACGTCATTATTTATAAAATGCCGCTTGGACTTTTGCCGTAGTCAACGCCAAGCGTAAAATGTTGACAATTGTAAATAGGCAGACAGTGGTATATATTAACTGTACATATTTGCAATATTTGCATGATGTAATATTAATTACATTTACAATCAGCAATTAAAAATGCGGAAGTATTATGTCCCTGTTAAAAAAAAACATTCGCTCAGCCTTTTTGTTTTACTTTGGTGGCCGCGGTGGGGGTAAAAAAGAGGGAATTCTTATTAAAAAAAAACCTAATAAACAAAAAAACGGCACCAAACTAGATCTGTATCTGTATCCAGTTTACTATTAGAAGCACCAGACGAGTCCCACTCGTTTTATGTTTTTACAGCATTGCAATATAAGTTAGACATGCAGTGCAGCAGATGGAGCGCTGGAATTAACTGTGAATGAATCATTAATGTAAGGATAAAACAGAATATATATACATTTAAACTGCGTGGCAGGTTATCCTACTTTAAAACGATCCACGCAGTTTAAAGACCACATAGCCCCCTGTCTCTTACAGTGAATGTTTGTGGTCGGTCCATTTTATTGGAGTCTGTGTTCATAAAGAAGGGGGTAGAAATAGCCTTCTCGGTCCAAACAGACAGTATGGGTGCAATATGCTGATTTTCAAATGGTCTAATTTGCTTCCAAAGACCTGTTTGCGCAAATCTTTGAAAAATAAACAGCCCTCACTGATCGACTGGATTAGTAATGTCATCACATTCTCTCGGTCTTCTGGTACTTTAGATGAAATACTCTGTTGTATGAAAACCCTGTGAATTCTGTTGAAGTGAATATATATTTGAAAACAGCTTTAAAAAACTTGTTTATACGTTGATAAAAGCGAAGGCGTGTTCAGCCGTCTGTGAAATGTGTGTCTGGAGAAAAAAATAAATAGAATTTCAATTTTTGGACGCTGATAAACTTTTTTTAAAAATTTTATTTAGTTCTGTTTTTCTCTTGTTTAGCTCTGAAGGAAGAGAGAGGACTGCTGAGTGATTTAGGTAGTTTTATGTTGTTGGGCTCTGTTTTGTATCCCCCACAACACGAAACTGTCTGAATTGCCTCGCAGTGAATTTCGACTCGACATCGACCTCATCAACAACAGAACTGGAAATAACTCAGTCAGTCTTAACGGTCGTCTTTGGGCGTTTTAAATTCCTTTAGTAAATTCAACAGCACAACGCATCATTACACGCTGAGTTATCTCAGTACGCTGTGTTGTAGGAGTTCGCTCATCACAGTTCAGCGCAATTTGGCGATTCCAATTACTAGAATAGCCTGATGCTAACTTTGTTTAGTGCCCGGCCTTAGCTGAGAACTTTATAGGGGGATCCGTGTATAAACACTAGCGGAGAGGAAAAGAAAGGGAAACGTTTTGATTGGATGTGCCGTGGATGCAGCCAAGCCACCGCAAGGCCTCGGTTACGATCAAAGCACTTTGGCCAAAGCCGTGTGCGCGCTGCAGCCTGTATAGAGCCCACACCGCCCGGATGTTTCTACCTCTCTGGAGGAGCAACACAAAAGCTTTATTGGTGATATTCAGTCCAGACAGCCGAGCAATAACCTGCAGGAAAACAGCCTAATAGCCCTCTTATAAACGCAGCCTGCTATTGCACTCAGCAGTCCGCACTCTCAACAGGACAAGGTTAGAAAGAAAAAAGACGCAGGAGCCAGTAAAAGACCATGATTTGCTCTATGTAGTTTTAATTTAGATTGTTCTAGATCTGATTATATGTAGTTTTAGTTTAGCCTGCTGTAGTTAATCTATACACGGAAGACCATCTAAAAGGTAATTTATACATAATTACATTCTTTATACATGATTTATACTGTATTTACATCCTTATTTATTAATTATATTATTATATTAATTATATTATGTTTGTGTTTTAACATTAGTGATATGCAATGGACAAAAAAGCATATATATATATATATATATATATATATATATATATATATATATATATATATATATATATATATATATATACCCACTTGTACAGCTAGGACTTTTTTAAACAAAGATTATGCATATTACTAATATACACCACTATATAAAACCACCAACTATTATTTATATGTGTAAAATATCAATATTGACATATCAATAACATTTAAAACAAAAAGGTTTACTGCATTTATATTTATTTGTATTTAATACACCGTTACATACAAAGTTTGTTTGAAAAACAATAAAAACTGTTTAGTTCAGTTTATATAGCGTTTGTAGATTTAAACAATAGCTCTTCTGATGCAATTGTATAAAGGCTGATTACATAACGCGGATATTAGATGGTAATTGTAAATAATGGATATAGGAGATTTGGAAACAGTTAAGATAACACACTGACAAACATACAAGTAGAAATGATCTTGTGCATTAGTTTGTTTTATATTCACTAAAAAGTTGGTGCTTTTCGAACAACTAAATGCTTACTAAGCAGCCAAACCCGTTTACATCCCATGATCTTCGGACATCATTTGCCCTGTGGAGACGTTATTAACACAAATACTTCATTGTGTCTTCTATAACAATTTGAATCTCATGGCTTGCAATGGAGCTCGAGTCCTGAGCCAGGTTACCCAAATGAATTACAGATCATCTTATACGGAATAGCCCGTGCCCATGACTGTGTATCTACTCTGATGCCTTTAAGGAATCCACAAAAATAAAATAAAATAAATGCTTGTTCTCACGTCTCACTAAGATCTTTATGCAGTTTGTTTGTGAGAACCTCTCCCTTTGTGCAGCCACAGTAGAGGAACAGACAGCTCGCTTATTCTGATATCCTAATAATGAGATCGATTAAAGTTATGAAGGTATTACAGTTTCTTTCTCTCTCTCTGTGTTCTTGTGTGGGCTGCTGCTGCATCGCCTCTAGTTCCCTGCAGTAACACTAGCTCATTAGGCTACTAGTTGCCATCAATGACACTTCAAAATCTGCTGAATGAATTTCATTCTGAAATCTAAACCATGAAAACAAACGCTGAAGGGTTTGTTGAGGGGGTCAAACAAGTTGTAATCATTTGAACCTCTCTTAAAAATGACACATTAGAGGCTTGATTTAATTTACTTTAAATGCAGTACAGCAGCAGCACACACCTCTGGACACGCTGCTGAATGACTGGTCACTGCTAGTAGATCATATCTCAACTATTCCATGGCACTTATTGCCGTATAAAGCTTGCATAAGGCTCACGTAACGATTGACTTGATTTCTTAAATATGTCTGTAATATTTTATGTCACCTCGCGCCTGCTATAAACATCATGCGCTGGCTGCAAGACTTAGTCTTTAGTTTAAAGAATAAGCTTTAAATATTTGTTAGTTCAGGCTTGGTTTCGTTGATGTGCTGGTGCACACATAATACCAGGGTTTATCAAACACAGGGCGGCACGCATCCACCTCACGAGGAGGAATGAACTTAATTGCGAGGATAAAATCAAAGCCTCGTTCGTAAAAGCATACGGTTCTTCCATTAACAGTTTTACTGCAAAATGGAGGCTATGTCACTGCGTGCCCCTTTATTGTTCTCTTCCATGGTCACGTGTCTGCGTCCTCCAATCCAGTCTCGGCCACGGTTCAACTTATCCCAGGTCTGTAGTTCACCGCGAAGTCAAGGAGTTACTGCAATTGTACATTTGCACTGATTCTGCGTTTGTGGCCATTTGGTGGTGGGAGCGGACGCCAGGGTCGCTGTTTTGTGATGTCCACGCTGGGCACTCTGGCGTATTACGCTGACTCGCACATTCCACACGAGGATGACGACGAGGAGGATCATCATCACCATCATCACCCCCTGGCAGCGAGCTTCTCTGCAGCGCCGGCGCTCCAGCACGCGCGAGAGCTGACGCTGTGCGACTATGGCGAGCAGGAGTCCTACCCTTTCCAGGCCAGGTCGGCTATTTTCGGCGCCTCATGGAGTCCCGTTCCCGTGCAGCCGCCGGGAAGCGCGTCCGTCGCTTACCAGCCTTACGTCCACCCCGCATGCCCCACAGCGGAACCTGAGGTGGCGTGCGCCCGACCCTGGGCACCCGAGTCGCTGTCCGCCTCCCTGCCTTTCGCGGGGCTTCCCACGGATACGCAGCACGACATCAAGCTGGAGCCGCTGCTCCGGCCCGGGGAGTGCGCGGCGCTCGGGGGCGCTGAGATGGAGCAGCACGACGCGACTCTCGCGGTGAAGAAGGTGTCCGGCCAGGCGGATCCTGCCCAGCCGAACGACGAGAAAACGTCAACAGACGCCAAACCAGAGCTGGACCCAAGTAAGTGCGGCTGTTTGTTGAAGCATGTTCCGGACTTTTTACGCAAACGACGTAGGCTGTAGTTTATTCACAGACCAGAAAGGGTGAAACAGTATTTCAAACAAACATATGACTGTATAAATAAAAACAGAGCGCTCTCTGGGTAATTAATTATAAAACAGCATCTAATTTTTTTAGATAATTCAAAGTAAAAATGTCAGAATTTCTTCGTTTACTCCTGAACTCTGGGGTCAAAATGTCAGTGATTCATATTCTCCAAATAATATTTCCTTTCGCGCTTCGTCGAACTGATTTTTGGATTTACCAAGGTGGTCTCCCTGCGTGAATTTTAATCCAGACAATTCGGAAAAATAAATAATTAGTGTGTTGTCTGTCACAGTTTAGCTGCAACACCAATTGGCTGATAGTTGTCTTCTATTTTCCTATAAAGTCTTTCGACCTGGTCGTCTATTGACGCAAAAAGATCCAATATAAAGGCCTTATAACTGTAACAATAACAGACACATGGCCACACTGGACTGCCTGAGAGAGCTAAGTGCTCATACGCCCCCGTTTTCACATCTTGTAGATGGCAAATAAGCAGTGAGAAAAAGGCGAATTGTTTGCTCATGTAACACTGACAATATGCATTGCTTCACGCGCGGATTTATAGTCTGAAAATAATGTAAGAACTGCATTTAAGTTGAAAAGACGTTTGTTTGGCTGCACATATTTTTGCTTCCAGGCCTACAGGCCAGCAACAGTCCAACCATCATAAAATGGTCATAAAATGGCCGCAGTGTGTAATCCTCAGGGCAATATGACTAGCCTCTGTCTCTCCCTTTTCGACCCCTCTTGCAGATAACCCCGCGTCCAACTGGCTACACGCGAAGTCCGGCCGAAAAAAACGCTGCCCTTATACTAAGCACCAGACTCTCGAGCTGGAAAAGGAGTTTCTCTTTAATATGTACCTGTCCCGAGACCGTAGATACGAAGTGGCAAGACTTCTAAATCTCACCGAGAGACAAGTCAAAATTTGGTTCCAAAACCGTAGGATGAAGATGAAGAAGTGCAACAAAAATCGACCAAAAGACAGCTGCGAATAGGATACGTGCACTGCAGTGGTCTGAACCGCTTTTCTTTCCTGCACACACGGACTTATGCATCTGCTTTGACGTAAAGCAACGACAACAACAACAACAACAAAAACAACAATTTCCTGGGCACAGTCTCTCGGACTGAGAATGTGCCCGTGTAATAACAAGAATAGAATAATAATATTAGTGGCGTTTTTGTGTTAGACTGTTTGCCAGTCCTCTTGTCTTGTGTTTGCTTGTTGTTTAGGTCTAAATGTTTACTTCTTTGTGTACATTTTGAGCTTTTTTCAGTTCTGGGGGAATTGTCCACGTAGGCTACTGATTTCAGGGATCTGTACTGAAATGCTCTGAAATGTTCTAGGCTAGCTAGTTTCGTTTGCATGAGTGTCAGCTCACGATATCGATGTTTTATGTAACTACCTAGATGTATTTAAACTACCTATTTGCATTGAGAATATTCGTGTTTTGTCGTGAAGACATCAGTGAATTTTGTATCGTAAACATGCTTGAATTTGTTATGTTTTGTTTTGTGAATTAGAGAAAACAAGAAAAAGCCTGTACGACAAATACCTCAAATGATCAGATCAGCCGTCTCCCAATGAGAGATCATCTGTGTAGATGACAAAATAAAAGTTGTGAAAATGTGAGATTTGTTATTGTTGCATTCCTGACTGCTAACAGTAGACTCGTACAGAGGTTCAGTGCACAACACTGATGTTTCTGTTCATTTGCCAGATTAAATCTTAAGATATTATTTGTGTTTCTATCTATAGCGCAAGTTCTCACGTTTGTTTTACACTATTCCAGCGCTGTGATTAATAATAGCCACGACAGACGTTCTGTCAGAAAAACTGCCCGTTTATCGTGAGGAGGAGACCTTCGGAGAGAAAATAAAGTGTGCTGGGAATTAGAGTTCAGACTGTGCCTGTCCACCGTTGAGTCTTCTTCTCAAGCTCTTCCTCCGGACTGCACAGTGTCCCGTTAACTGCCTGCATAAATAAGCTGGAGTGCGCTGCTTGTGGACGGGCCTGTGTGTGTTATATGTACGCGCCCTCGCAAATGATATTGGTGACCATACGGCAATAAACCACAATCATAGTCTTAACTGTTTATGGGGTGCGATTGAGGGTCGACCTGGTGGGACTTTTTTTCCGACGCCACCCTCCCTTATCAACATCAATATAACAACACGGGTTTCTCCGTGTGACAAACATAGGAGGTGGGCAATTACAGGAACGCTGGTCTACCGCACACACCATAAAACTTTAACACACAAAACATGTGCGCGCGCGCCTCTTGCTTGTGTATTTTTATCTTTGTAGGGTTGCTGTATGGAAGTGCTGCTGTGCCTGAATCCAAAGTCTAGCCTCAGTGAACATACAAATGTTTTGGATCTTAATTTTTCAAATAAAATCTAAATTTAAGCTAGAAAAGTTTTCTCAATGATACTTTAAGATGGTGGTAAGATGGTGCGCATTCTGTTTTTGGCAGTTTTTTTTTTTTTCATTTTATTTTATTGTGTGTGTGTGTGTGTGTGTGTGTGTGTGTGTGTGTGTGTGTGTGTGTGTGTGTGTGTGTGTGTGTGTGTGTGTGTGTGTAGGGGGCGTGGGTTGTTTTCTTGCCTAGGTTGTTGTTTGCAGGGGCCCCGTTACAGACAAGGGCATAAAATTTTGGCTCTTATTTTTAAAGAAAATCTAAAAAACCCAACCAAAAAATGATAATAAATATTTTATGTATATGCATATTTTAGATAATGGTCTGTCGGTGATCATTCTATCTTTGGCAGTTGCAGCTTTTATTTGAGGGGCTGTTTTGCTTGCGTGGTCGACCATGATGTGTTTGTTTTTAAGGGACCCGTCATAGGCAGCGCCATAAAATATGGCTCTTCGTTTTTCCAATAAAATATATTTAATTCTTTAGTTGCAAAAAAAAGAAAAAAAAATAGAAAAAATGGAAAATTAAAGAAAAAGAATAAAAGACAAAAACACATATTTGATGATTTCAGTATCTGACGTTTAGATCATGGTAATATGGTGATTTTTTGGGGGGCTGGAATGTCTTGCTTGCTTGGTCGACTATAATAGGCCTGTTTTCCAGGGTCCCGTCGCAGACAGTGCAATAAAATGCGCAAACTGTCTGGATTTCTGCACTAATTACTTTATTACTGCAACAATTCCGGCGTTTCAGCCCAGACCACCCATTTGTTGCCAGGGCAAGCACAAAGACGCAGCGGAAAGCCACAAATCCAGCCATTGGACTACTTCTTGCCATTGGCCCTGTGAATCTCTTTAATCGCGCTCAGTTGAATTTCAAGTTTCATCAACAATTCGCCTCGTAAGGAAATGAAGGGAACACAAGCAATCGGTTTAAAATATAAAACAAGAATATCCTGGATTTGATGCCCACACAGGCTCAGTTACATGGCAGTATGTGAAGCTTATTTTACTTTGAACCGCAGTCTTTATACGTACCGCGAGGCTAGCTAAAAACATTTCGATTTCAGAGCTGTTCTTAATTAGTTCAAGCAGACAGATAAATAGACTACACCAGCATAATAACAAAATAATATTGCGCGTAATGATGCTTCAAAACTAACAGCTTGATGGCAGTCTGCCAATGTGGAATGTGTGTAACATAAGCTGGTATCCGCATAGAGGAAGTGATTGTCAACAGAAGAGCAGCGGTGCTGCTGTGACCACTAGTATCCAGCAGGCGGAGGCAGTGTTCCGACTAAAACTTCCAATGCCACGCCTACGTGAACCTTCAGCAATGAAACTAATTAACACCACTGAATGGGTCATCGATCCTAGAGCAATCTGACTGACCGCAGGGCTCGCTGCTTTACAGCAAATTTAAGCAAGAGGGGATGTCTCGTCTGCTGACCATTACTATAGGCCAAAGGAGATTTCTTCTATAAAGAACTGCCCCGTTTCGAAGGAAGAGATTACTACGACCTTATCCTCCATCAGTGGACTCGAGTAGGAACAAGAAACTTCTTCAGTAGGCCTGTGTTTATTCATTATAACAGTTTAATAACCGTTTAAGTCTAGTGTGCTTAATGCACTCACATACATAATCAATCAAATTTCCCTTATGCATAATCAGTGATCAGACCAACCTGTCCAAGAGATACTGAACGAAACGTTGAGGCCTTCAATCAGTGTCTGCAGTGGTTAAGTTAAACCTGCCCAGGCATATATTTCTGAAGTTTTCCAGCTTTGACTTAAACCGTAAAGGCAAAAAAAACTTACGTTCTTTATCTACACCGCACTGTACCACAGTATAAATGAATAAAACATGATTCAGGCCAACTCGAGTCTTCATAAAGCTCATAAAGCCCACTTTAACAGTACCCCTCACTTACTGTAGACTACAAAAGCGTTCAAAAAAGGTTCTTTGACTTGTAAGTGTAACAGAACCATTTTGTTGCTTTAACTATTCTTTAAAGAAGCATATACATCATGTTGTGTGTGATACACAATATCAATCTAACTATGCACAGAACCATGCATTCATGGTTCATTGCGTTATTACAGCTCTATGTATAACCATTGCCTTAAAGAACACTTGTAGAATCACCTTTCACGGTGTACACTGTTTACTTAAAGACAAGAGTTGTTGCATTAACTGGCTGTTCTTACTGTATAATTACAGACAAGCTACAGTTCAATGTTCATCCATTAAATGCAGTTACTATCTTGGTCACTTTAGAAACATGCATTGTTTTAGCTTGAAAAGAGTTTTCAACCTATTTAAATATTACTATTAAACTTAATTAAACTTTTACACTTCTAGAAATGAAGGTTCTGTGCTGGTATATGTTTTGTTCCTCAAGGTATACAAACAATGTAAATGTTCTCTCAAAGGTACAAGAGTGGTTTTAAAGTCCAACTGTGTACCTTAAATGAGTTTTTCACAGGTAAAATATACATATTTGTACCGTTTTAAGACGATACAATAAAACAAAAAGCCTGGAGAGGAGACGATGTGTGTTGAGTCAAAACAACTTAGAAAATATATTTTTAATGGATTATGGTACAATTATGTTCTCTGACTAAAGGTACTGAGAAGTACCATTGAGGGTGCTATCCCAGTGACAGTTTCACAGCTTTGTTTCTAAAAGTGCATTTGACGTTATTGTATTTGAGTACAATCAGAGGTGGGTAGCAATAGTCATTATTTTCTCAAGTAAAATATTGATGATTTGTTCCCTCCTGAGTATTGTGAGGAATCACTCAAGTATATTTGTGAGCAAAGGATATTATTCAGTTGCATTTTAGCTATTCATTTTAAGTAAGTAATTCCTTTTTGTGTGGAAATTTTTGTTGATGACAACGCAGTTTTACTATTGGTCACACCTCTGACTTTGGACCTTTAGCATTTCATTTCAGACCAAAATAATTCCAAAAATGGAAGAATAGAGCGTGAATAAACCTCAGTTCGCCATGACGTCGCAAGCGCTACTCCGTATCCTGATGAAGTTCAGATCCTGTTTTTATACTCTATGTTATGTTTGCGTTATCACTGCATTTTCTGGAGCTGTCGAGCTGAGATTTGAAGATTTTCCACTGTTTACAAGTCGTCAATCTGTATTTATGTTACGTTTTCAGTACTTCTTGGATTAAAAGAGTGAGAAAGTAAATGTTTGTATTTAGTAATGTCCAAAAGAACCTAATCACTTAACATTCCCACTGTGACTTTAAGAAATCCCATGCAAAAATGATCGAGTCTCTGCTGCCGCTAGGGGCAGTACTGAGCCTTTTCATTTTAACCCAGCTTCCATTATCTCCACTCCCCGCTGAGGTGAACACCCCGTCTGCCTAAATAATCAAAGCTATTACTGGATCAACGACCAAACTGACCTCAGATTTATGTAGAAAGGAGTCCGCTACTACCACAGTGGGTCTCACACAGAAATAACTCTGCACTGCATTACAGCAGAACAAACGTAGTCCCATTCTATGGTCTCGTTCTGAGGAATGAGGCGTTGTCTGGAATATTCTCCGTGCACATTTGTACATTGAAACTGGTGATTAGTTTTATTTCCTTCTGTCTCGCAATGGTTCATGTCAAATAGGCTCATGTTTCCAAGTCAGGGCTTTAGAAAAGACGCTCACATTCAAAAGCCTTGCAGCATACAGGAGACTTCCGTGAGGGCTGGTTTTCAGTGCTCTTTCCTGACCCCACGACCCGCAATACATCAAACCCGAGGTCAACTCCAGACAAGCAGGGCCATTTTTTGTGGTCTAGTGCAAGATGTTCAAGTGGTGCCTATAAGGATCAGCACCTGGGTTCAGGAGGTTTAGTGACACCGCCAACACATCCCATTCCAGAAAGCCATGGCCATTTGCTGGTCAATTTTTGCTTTTATTTATGGTTTTGGTGCAAACCACTGACCCAAAAGCGTTCTGGTACAGTTAGACATAGCGTTGAACTAGCAAATGAGCCAGAAACCACAAATCTTCAATGGTACATGCTGGCATAACGTGGAGAAGCATTTATATAACTCAACATTGATCAAGTATGCTGGAAAAAATGTCTTATGATTCAGTCGTGTAAATCAGTTGCACGTTAATAACAAATGCTACACCAACACAATTATTGCCTTTCATTTGACTTTTTTGGCAAGAACTGTGTTGATGTAATGCATTTTTTCGTGTTCAACCCCACTGACACATCTGCATAATATACATTCAGAGCATAATTTTTCAGTGAACAATGAATGCAATCATTCAGCTTCCTAATATGCCTAGCACTCGTTTATCTGCACTGCACTAAAGGGTTCATGTCATGGTATATCACCAACTCTTAAGTTCATACAGTTCATATATGGAGCTGCAAAACAGCCTATATTGAATTGTGTTGTCTGACAAACACACTTACATCAGACTATATTCAGCTTTCAGCAGCTTAATATTGACCATGCACATTGACGTTTTAAGGAGTGTTTCAGCCTGATCTGCTTTTTAAATAAGGTACATAAAAACATTAAATAAAGTACAATGCAGGGCAGCCACTCAGAACACGTCTCATTTACATAAATCATTCTTAAAGGCACAGTTACAAAAAGAGCATGTTTAATTCTAAGGGATAAAGACAGGTTGGAAAACGGCCATGTAGAAATGGAGAAATGTAAAATGATGGCAATTTCAGCACGAAATATGTACAAACGTCATATATGGACATCATGGAAATATACATACATATATTCAGCATGAAATGAGCCCTTTAAGTTTAATGTACATTTGTCTATTCTTCAATAAGAATGCATCGTGTTTTGGGACATATGGTTTGAAAGCATACAGCTGTGGTTTCTTAGACCGCTGATAGATAGATAGATAGATAGATAGATAGATAGATAGATAGATAGATAGATAGATAGATAGATAGATAGATAGATAGATAGATAGATAGATAGATAGAAAGTCGCAGGAATAAACATAGCATGAAACAGAATACATACAAAATTTCACAAATGTGATAAAATTCCGATAAAGCAGTGAATAAGGAGGAAATGAAAGAGCTCTGCTGGATACAAACTGTGAAAGATCAAACGGGGGTCCTATCAATTCATACCACTTACATAAATATGGGGATACCTCGTTTTAGCCACGAGAACTGAGCATTTTGCTAACATCATATCTCTTCAGTAAGGGCTACTTGCGCAACATCACGTCCTGAACAGGACTGTGCACAGCTCTGTCTCCGTGTCTTATAGCTGATATGGCCGGAAATGACACACACACACACACACACACACACCTCCAAATGAACAATGGCAGTATGGAGCTCATTTACAACCCAGAGCAGTGTGTGTGTGTGTGGGTAGAGGGTCATCCATCAAACGCCAGCGTGCTTGTGCTACTGTGGGCTGCTGCCTCTGCAGACACCATAAACACCCAATATACGCCTCAGCCGCGCTCATTCACACTGCATGCGCAGAGGAAAAACCCAACAAGAGTGTCGAATAGCTCCATCAACAGAATCCCAACGAGCGTTTAAAATGATAACAGTGTGCACGGGTAGGATTTGTAGTGTACCAGGTGCTGGATTCGGAGTCAGACAGTGGTCTCACCTTGGTGGTGGCTTTGTTTTGCGCAGGAGGCACGGGCCTGACTTTTTTGTTGTTGTTGTTTTTCCTCTGCTGTTGGTTGAGATGGACATGTTGTTTGGGTAGGCCACCGTCTTTTTATTTCTATAACATCCACGAATAAAATAGTCCCATGTTGATTTTATAAAGTTTAGCTTGTTCTTGGTCAGAATATGGACAAATGCAGCATACGCTTAACAACAACAACAACAACAACAACAACAACAAAACAACAATAATAATATAATAATAAACTCTGTGCATAATATATGCTTATATATTTAAGTTTAATTTATGAAAAGAACTGATAAATTTAATAATGCATGTCCAGCATTCGGAAGATGATCTGTGTTCATCAAAATTCGTTGACTAGTTTTATTCGTTTTTTTGAGTAAAACTGTGGTCCAAGTTTTCTCCCGTTTTTTTTATGTTGCAGGAGTTTATAAATGTCAGCGATCAGCATTCAGTCTTAAGTGTAACAGACGGTGAGCGAGGCTTTGCATCGTGCCAGACACGTTCACAAAGACACGGCGCTGGAAGCTTCATCAGAGAGAAAGGCCGATAACCATAGACTGCTTTTAGACCCGAAACTGCATGAACAAGCAACCTTCTCAATATGAGATCATAAACAGAAAGATAGCAGAGTCACCGAATTCAATGGAAACGCTGTACTTTATCACACAATGTATGGCTCACATTTGGCTCCCTCTTTAAAACAGATGCAGCTCCATTAATACATTTAAATCAACATATGGGATTTATTTCAATTTAGCTCTGCAGGAGAACACGTTATATTTTTTGATGACAAAGAAGCATTTTTTTATTATTATTGTTATTGTTGCCTATTTCTGATTAATAAATCCAGTTGCAATCGAGGCGTCCCTTCATAAAGCAATTCATACATTTACAACACAATCAAAACATTTACAGTACAAATTTACATTCAGTAATTCTGACTGAAATTAATGAAAGTGACGTTCAATGGAAACAGTTAATAACGTTAAATGTGTGTTTATACTGAATCGTAACGACTTCCACTGAGCTATTCTATGAATAAGCACATAATTTACACAGACTGCCCTGTACACGAATCTCCAGCACACACAGCCTAAAATAGCATTTAAACAACACAGCAATAAAAATGTAAATAATACACAGTTAGAATAAACTGTCTGGAAACAAACGGAGAGTAACGAGGCAACCGATGAATGTGGAGGAAACGGAATAAGCACTGATTCGTTACATTTAATGAGTCCATGTTCTTCTGCGCGCTCAAATAGTGAGAAAAAACAGCAGTTCTGCCTTTTTGTAGAAAAATGTGTAGGACGGAGTGGGTATTTTTGAAGAATGCCAACACCCACATGCTCTATATACAAAGCTCCTGTGCAACGGCAGAACCTTTCGGTTTGTGTCTCGCAGCCTTATTCATTTTTAAATCCTCTCCTCCACAAAGTCTCCCTTTTCGAAAAGCGAAAATAATGCAGAGTGAACGAATATTTGATCCCCAGTGTCGTCCTCGAGCATATCCGGTCTGAAATTCTTGTTAAGGTCAGTCCATGTATTCCCCCAAACAAAATATTTTTTATAAACGTATTTATACATGGACAGAAACTCTTCACGGTGAGTTCTATGTTGTTCCCTTCTCCCTGGCCACATATGATCTAAGAGAGTGTTAGATGGTTTAAATGTGTTCTTAGGGCACGAAGCTGTCAGACCTTTTGGCGAGTAAGATTGATAGCGTGCAGGCTTCCAGGGCTCTTTGTTTGGAATATAAGCAATAAAGTGCTCATGGCCTACACCCGCTTAGCTGAGCTCTTCTCAAGGCAAAAGGAAGGGGAAAAAAACCCACATCACAGCTGAAAACAGCTCTGGATTTATACGTTTATCAGGCATTCATAAATATGAGCTATAGAGAGCAGACAGGGCGTCCAGTAAGCATTGCTTCAAATTCTCAAAGTCACTGTAAGGTCAGAGAAGAAGACAGTATATAAGCTATTTTACATGCTGTTTACATGGCCTTTAGTGTAGGAGTGAAGCTTAAAGGGAGTTTGGCACTATTAGATTGAAAATGAAAAAAGGGAGATTTTTAAATTAAATAACAAAATAAAGGTCTTATGAAAATGAGCTCATAATGATAGATAGATAGATAGATAGATAGATAGATAGATAGATAGATAGATAGATAGATAGATAGATAGATACCCAAATATATCCCAGATATAAATGTATATAATATACACTATATCAACTAAATATATATTTATGCATAATATACATATATTTGTGCACACATGGATGTGCACGTGACGGGAGGGGCTATATCCCATTTTTGAGCTTTTTTATTGAATTATAAAAGCCACACACATTTGAGTTTTACACACAGTTAAAGGCATCGATTTGGGACAAAGCCCATGCAGATGCGCATGCGCGCGTCAACATTTCCAACCGGCATGAACTGCTGTAGTGAGAACTGCGCGAGTCCACGCGCTCCTCCCTTTCCCAATGCGCGTTCACGCGCCTCTACGTTTCTGCCCCGCGCGCGTGCCCCGTACGAGAGCGCGCACTTTTCTAAGCAAAGTTGCGGTAAAACCCGTGAGCAGGATGAGCACGTTTCTTTGGTCGGGACGGTCGTCGCGTGCTGCTGGTGCAGAGAGTGAGCAGACGGGCTGGCCCGCAGTCCGGCTGCAGTGGGAGACGACGAGTGGGGGCGAGGAGACGGACACGCTGTGGCTCAGATAGAGCTGTCTGCGGAAAGAGCCAGAGCTTCTTATGATCTACCGAGCGGCGGACAAACTGGCCATAAATGCGCGAATAAACTGGCCCGTCCCCGAGCGCGAGGCGTTCCTCTCAGACTTCTCTCGATCAATCACACAGACAGTGGCTTCTTTTGATTAAACCCCAAATTGTCATTGGACAGAGGTAATCATGTGACAAGCAATACGGTCCAATTTCAACCTTGTCTCCATGAAAGCAATAGTTTAATGGTATCGCCGTTCCCACACGGCCGTAATCAGCAATATAGTTTTTTTTATTTTTTTTATTTTTTTATTTTTTTTTATTTATTATTTTCCCCCCACCACACACACTGTATTTCATTATTTCTTCTCGAGCCATAAATCCGTGAGCGGTGACTTGTGAAGACTCCTCGGAGATGAATTACGAATTCGAGCGAGAGACGGGTTTTATCAACAGTCAGCCGTCGCTCGCTGAGTGCCTGACGTCCTTTCCCCCTGTCGCTGATGCATTTCAAAGTTCATCAATCAAGAGCTCGACGCTTTCACGCTCGACACTGATTCCTCCTCCTTTCGAGCAGACCATCCCGAGCCTGAACCCGGGCAGCCACCCTCGCCACAGCCGCCCCAAGCAGAACCCCAATGGCTCCTGCCCGCTGCCCGCCGCCTCCTTACCGCCGGAATACCCGTGGATGAAGGAGAAAAAAGCTTCAAAGAAGAACCAGAGCTCGGCTGCAGCCACCACTGAACCTTCTCCGGTCTATTTCTCTCCTCAAGGTAAAATGAGAGTTCTGCCCACTTTAATGTTGCTTGTTTATTTGACTTTTTTGTTGTTTTTAAGAATCTTAGTCTGACATCATTCAACTAACGTTTGCTAAGTCAATTTAAAGTTGACAATTTAGCAATTAATGACCAGTAGATCAATTTTAAGGTATGACTTTTCCAACCAATGTCTGATTAAGTCCATTTTAAGCTGATATTATTCAACTAAGGTTTGTTACTCGGTCTAAAGTCGAAATAATGATTATGGGGTCTATTTTAAGGTGTCATTTTTGCAACTGAAGCTGACTTTATTAAACAGTAGTTTGTTTAAAAAAAAAAAAGAACTGAAATTAACTGCGCAACCATTCATTTTTACAAAGGGATCGAGTTTGGTGTTGCCTCCTCAACTTCACTCGCGCTCCTCGGGGCGTGAATTTTAATATTTGACAGTAATGAAGAGTGATAGATTGAGGTATTCCTCAAGTCGGCAGCTGCCGTGTTCATTAATCTCCTCTCGGGCTGGTCACACCAGACACATCGCTGCGCTCTGGCTTTTGGGGAGGCCGAGGACACAAATTACTCCCAGCGCCGTGGCTCGAGTCCCACAAACAATTTATGCCCCCCCGAGAAGCGCCATATATTTGACAAGTTTGCGAGGTGAGCTGTAGAGCCCACTGCGCTGTGTTGTAATTAGTGGCATCTCTGTAATATATAACGCAGTGATGTGATTTCTCCTCCAACAATCCTCACCCCCCTCCTCCACCTCCTCCTGCTTTACAGGATCGCCGGAGCTCTCGGATGGAGGCGGCGGGGCTACGACCCGCAGGCTGCGCACGGCCTACACCAACACGCAGCTGCTGGAGCTGGAGAAAGAGTTCCACTTCAACAAGTACCTGTGCAGGCCGAGGCGGGTGGAGATCGCCGCGCTACTCGACCTGACCGAGAGGCAGGTGAAGGTGTGGTTCCAGAACCGCAGGATGAAGCACAAGCGCCAGACGCAGTGCAAGGAGAACCACCACGGCGAGGGCCGGCAGGCCAGCCTGGAGGCCTCGGCTGACGGGAAAGCGCTTCTGCCGCAAGCCTCTTCTGGAGCTCTCTCGGAGAGGGAGGGCTACGCGTTCCAGCACAACGCATCGCCTCTCCAGCATTCGCAGAATGGACACAATGGGGATGCACAAGGCTCTACTGTTTCTTCTTTGAACAGCAATGAGAAAAATCTGAAACATTTTCCCAACCCGTCACCCACTGTTCCTCTCTGCCCAGCAACAATGGCCTCGGACAGCGCATCTGCCCCGGACAATGGCTCTCCCCCGGCCCTGGACTTTCACGTCTTCTCCTCGGATTCCTGCCTTCATCTTTCAGATGCCATATCCCCGAGTTTGTCAGACTCTCCAATTGGTTTATCAGCGGAGACTTTTGACTTCTTCTCCGAGACGCTCACAACTATCGACCTGCAACACTTGAGCTACTAACTCTAAAAAAAAAAGTTTCAATCGCAAAAACAGGAGTCGCTATCTTTCTCACGTTGATGGTCAGTGTGTTTTAATTATGACTTTCAAACTAATAAAAACTAGACCTAGACCGTTAGCTTACGATGTGTTCAGTTTAATTGTTCGAAATTGAAAGATCGTTTGTGTTTACAACGTTAAAAAAATGATATTTTTCTCGTTTTTATTTTTGTATCATTTCCACCCCTCGGCCGTCTGCGCCGTATTTTCCTAGAATAAATTTTTACCTGTTATCGAAGAGAAAGCAGGCCGCTGTGTTTTGCATTAATTTGAATAACCCATTTGTAGTATATGCTGGGTCAGGCCAAAGGGCTTTGGTCAACCGTAAATGTAATTTTGTGTTATTAATTTAAAGAGAGAGAGAGAGAGGTGAATGGATACATTGGCAGGTGCTAACATAATATTATTAAGTTATGTAGGTGATAATAATATTTCATACATTTTTTTGCAGTTACGAGAACTTTTTTAAAGCAGGTGTTGTTGAGCTATTATAAAGTGCACATCCAGACCCTCTGTACATATATTCCCAAATACAAGCTTATTGCAAGTAACCTCCACACGGGCTGAGCAGTTTTATATAAGCAAAACATAGGCCGAAATATATATTACTTGCCTTTAATGAGATCGGCAGAGGCCTTAACTGTTGCGCTGGGTATTTAGATGCATTTAAATGCGCAGAGAAATCATTTTAAGGAAAGCGTCCGGAGAGATGGATGTCCCTGCTGGTGCACAGCCTATAGAAAATAAACTCTGAGTGTATCGGAAAACGCGGGGAGTTCCCTGGCCAAGAGCTGTAACGTTTAGGAGTTTAGCAATTAAATTTTATAGCCTATTAAACCTTCGACACGGGCCTAGTGTTGAGGCAGCAGTCTAATTCAATCTGCTCCCGAGAATGTGCACAGACTTCAGCTTCAAACCAGTCAGCATTATTCAGCTTATATTCACGTGGTTTACAATTTGTTCGGGAAATCAAAATTCGTAGACTTCTCGATTTTTAAAGTTGGAGTAGATTAGCTATTAGCTATTATAGAAACACACACCTTATGTACACACACACATACACAAACTATATATATATATATATATATATATATATATATATATATATATATATATATATATATATATATATATATGCGCATAGGAACCACATATTTTGCCTATTGCTCCAAGAATTAATAATTTAGGAAACAGCTGAGACGAGTTTTTGTCCAAAAAAGCTTTCTTTAGGCTACATTTACTAGCCACGCTTGTACCATACTGGTACTTATGTTCTTTCCCAAACACGAGAAATGAGAATCTGCCTAGATTTCTCCTGATTTAATGTTTCGTGTTTTCTTGTAGCCCCCCATGTCTACTACATCCCACCACAATAAATATGATTTCGCCAGGGGCAGCCAGAAACAGATATTATACTAATCAAATCAATAAGGAACATTTATGGGAACCACCATTTGTCAGCTGAGGCCAGTCTGTGTAGGTTCATATTAAAGCATGTTAAAAAGCTCTTTAGTCTGACATAAAGCCACTCCGAGCGTTGTCCGCGCCAGTGCTGTAGGCCCAAGCGTGAGGAATGCCTCATTTGGTTTACCACCTAATGTCTGGCGTTTTCTTACAGTCCTCAGTGTTAGCTAGATCTGAGAGAAACGATTCTTTTCACATTCGCATTTAAAACGCTTGAGTGGAGCGCTGTGGGCTGCGTGGTTTGCCCTTTCAGTTAGTATGGCCATTGTTGATCTGTGAAGGCCTCTGTAGTGAGTTTGCTCACGTTTTTATTAGCATAGTTGGTTTGATAAAGCTGGGTTTGAAAAGACAATGTAACTTAACGCTAGCTGTGAACGCAGTCGTTCGGTTCTCGTGTCGCGAGAGTGAAATAAACGTAGCCACATGTCAGTTTTGGCCTAACGTTGGCCTGCCGAAACAATTAATAGCATATGCAGGCCTATGTTGTTATATGGAGTTATTTGCACGTCATGTTCAACAGTGGGCCGTTGACCTAATCATTTCCCCACAGCTGACGCCACGTCGCAGTCCCGAGGTAAGTATTAAAATGGAAATGAGCTCTACCAGCCAGTGCTCTGGCTCCAGGCTTTTAGTGGGAGCTACTAATGAACCTCGTCTGAGGGAGAATTCACCACGACCAATTTTCCTACAGTCTTAATTAAGCACTAAAGAACAGATTACTTTGACTGTGAACCATCATTGATTGATCATGCTGGAGTCACATGGAGGCTCAACACATTTCGAAATGGCGTTCACTGGTTGATGATGCAAGCTATTAAATGTTTTAAGCCGTTGTTGATGTTGGTTGTGCTCAAAGTGCTCAAAGCGAGGCCTATTCAGGGTTTGGCTGAACACAAGAGGTGTGACCTGTGGAGATGCCATTACTCACCCCCACCTGATGGGCTGCCTCCAAATAGTTAAACAGAACTTCCCTCCCTATCTGCTCTCCTTGGTTTTGCCTGATCTGGTAGCCATGTGGATCCACAGGCTAGTCAGCTCTAGTGATTTATAAGCAGTGAGACTGTATGGGCTACAGATCAGGCAAAATGAGGGCAAGCTGAACAGGAAAGGAAGTTTTCTTCAACCACTGGGATGCAGCCACTGCTTGCAGCGATTGCAAAATTTTGAATAAGTTATTTGCATCAACAGACTCACATGGAGCATAACACCTCCTGCGATACACAACGGGCAAATGAAGACTAGCAAATGAAGGGCTGTAGAGGACGCTTCTACTCTGCTGTTTTCAGAATTATATCATATTTTAATTTGTGTAATGTGTCCCAAAATTAGCACATTTAAAATACCCATGTGGCCCACTTGCTTTTTGTTAAATACACTTGAAATCTATATTCACAGTGTCTTTTCTGTTGATGATACTCCGTTTGACCTCAGTGATGCAATTACAGGTTAAGCTTCCAAAGCATGATGTGAATCTGTGTTGACATTGATATGTCCCATTTAACTCTGCACCCCTAAAATTTCCTTTGTATAGGACTCATTGTCAGAGTTTAGTAGGTAGTGCAAGCTTTTGTTTATAGCCAGAAGCTGTTTTTCAGGTCACTGCTTGCATGCACTCAAGTGTCCTAAAGAAATGTTTAAGCATAATAAAATGCAGAAATGAAGATCATAGGTGGCATATTAACTGTCCTTGTTTTTGGAAGAATCTTCAAAGTTATGGAAGATCAAACTGGAGTAATCACAAGCAGCCCGCTCGGCATAGAGCCAGATTGAGGCAGAACAACGTGACTGACGTGCTTGGACAGCAGAAGACATGCTGTATTTAGGTTACAATCATGTCTTACGCTGGGTAGAATGTACAATAAGAACGGATGTAAAACAATTTCATTTAGTGTTAAGCATAATTCAGTAAAGCTGTTAATAGTTGATCTACTAAGGTATATTAACTGAACATATTTCTGGCTTCTTGGATGATGTTCTTGGTTTTCATTCAGCTTTAGCACTTAATGTAAAGAAAAAAAAGTTTTACTTTTATAATGTATTTATTACTTGGGCTTAACAGAACAGTCAAGCCTCAAACCATCACACATACTCTATACCTATTGATTTTTCAGATTTTTGATCTATGCTGTAATAAATGCCTTAACAATGCTAATAAGCACAAAAATTGACCAAAATAGTTTCACAGATTTGCACAGTATTCTGGAAAAGGTGGCGAGAGGAAGCAGGAGGTGGCTTCAGCTCTACAACAGCTAAATATGATATGCCATAGGGGCTAGTGAGAAGTCTAAAGCACAGACAGGCAGAAATACTTACATTCTGGCCATTCATTGGAATAGAATCTACGTTGTAAGACATTCTTTTGCTTTTGCCTATAACACTGAATGGATTCTGAAAGTTATAATCCTGTCAAATGCAAGCTGTAGCAGTAGTGTATACCCCTCACATTGATCTTTCTAGCTATATTGTTTTTCACTCATGATATATTATGTTGACACTTTCAACTATGTAATGCTCCAGTCATACCTATTAGGACTAGCCATAAAGTTTGATGGTCACATCCCATGCACCATCTCACTTGGATGGACAAGCAGCTGTGCAATGTAGTCAAAGACAGTGATTTACAGCCCTGTAAAAGTCATAACAAATGACACAAATTCTAATTTCATCTTGGCACATTTGATCAGTGAATATGACAAACAGTACTATGCAAATGTCAGAGATTTATTTATTTTATTTTAAGTCCAAATGAATATTAAGTACATTTTGGGTTTTTTCAGTGTGAAGAAAAGCAGAAAGTGAATATTAAACATAAAATCACAAAACACCTCAACCACAAAATATCAACTTTTTCTGTATTCAGTGTGTCCACTCTTTGCCTGTATTACAGTTTCTCTTATTTTCAGAAGACTTGCTTTCAGAAATCTGTAGGGATATTTTTTCACACTTTCAAAGTTCAGACATGGTTGCATTTTCCATTTCTCATTGTCAAAGTGATGCCAGTTTAAACTGTAGATTCAGTCCATAAAACCTTATTCAACATCTCAGAGGTCCACTTTCAGCATTCTAGTGCAAATGTTCTTTTTTTTGCCTACTTTTTTGTGGGGCAGTCATAGGCTGGAGGTTAGGAAACCAGCCTCATGACCGGAAGGTGTTGAGGTGTCCTTGAGCAAGACACCTAAGCCCCAACTGCTCCCTGGGCGCTGCGGATTGGGCTGCCCACCGCTCCAGGCAAGTGTGCTCACTGCCCACTGGTGTGTCTGCTCACTAGAGTGTATGTGGTGTTTCACTTCACGGATGAGTTAAATGTAGAGGTGAAATTTCCCTGTTGTGGGACTAATAAGGGTCTCTTAATTTACTTCTTTTAATCAGTAATGGCTTCATGACAGCTACACATCCTTTCAGACTCACCTAGGGTTGAGATGTCTTCTCACAGTGAAAGCATGGACAGAAACACTTTTCTTTCCGATCTGAAGCAAAAGTAGATGTTGATTTTCTCCTCTCTCTCAAAATGAAAGCTTTAAGGGCTGCTTATCTGATGGTGACCGTTTCAATGGTCTACCAGTTCTTGCACAGTTGTTAGTCCTGTTTTCTTTATATTTTTAAACACATTTTCAAATCTAGTTCTGGAAAACTCTGTTTATTTAGATTATTTTCATTTGACTTTCAGCTTGCTTATGCATGGTTCTTCTTGTAACTAACCTCCTTAGAAATGTCTCCTGAAAAATAAATAGCAGGTACTGAATGAACTGAATTTTGACAAAGAAAAAAAATATATAAAAATTAAGGGCGGTCTCTGACATTTGCACAGTACTTCACTTGCATTTCCTGAGCCTATAGTTTGGAGCTTCTGTGAGTCTGCAGCTAACCCTGTGATTGATCTCTAAAAGAGCATCTTCTGATCAGTGTGACATCATCAGTGGCTGGTGTATGGGTGTAACAATCTTTGATGACAATAAAAAGCAAAACTCATCACTGAGACTTTGCTTTATGCGCAGAGGATGTAAAGAACAGTAGATAGTTATTCGCAATATTCTGTTGACAGAAGGGAAAACCCCACCAATGTTCCACTGACGTGGGCTCTTATGCCTATGCAGCCATTTAAAGTGTGTGTGGTCAGCCTTCAGCTGGTTTCCATGGAAACACAGCATTTGCTTTTGCAGTCCCTTTCGTCATTCCTATGCAGAGCTTGGCTTCCCAAAGGCATCACAAAAAACGACCTTCAGTATATAATAGAGCAAGTCGCACTTTAAATTCTTAGCATAGGGATGATCATGCAGTGAGGCTTTAGGGTAGCACGGCCCAGGTTAGCTGCATGCACATATGCAGTGGCTGTTGTTAGCATATTTTAGACTATTCGTATGATGAGTAAAGGAATGATCCTGCATTGAAAGCATAGGAGGAGCCTTTATGATTATTATATAATGCAGGGATCAGTACAACAGTAAGTAATCATAAAAGCATTAGGTGTATAAACATCTTACCCAGAAATACTGCAGGAACAGACTCCTTGGTAACATTTGCAGAATGAATTAGCAATGGCCTTTCTATTGCATTGTTTGTGTTAAAGGGGAATTCCACCAATTTCTCAAAATTTCATTAATGGTTAATCATTGCCAAACTCATTTAAACTGTTAGAAATAAAGGTAAATTATTTTGTTCATCAAGGCACAAACAATGTACATGTACCTCAAAGTGTATGTACCTTAATTTTTTTTTCCAGTGAAGAACTACATATTTTCTTTAAAAAGGTACCTTTTTAAAAAATAACAAAAAAAAAAAACAGAACAATAAAATAAAAAGCCTGGCAACGAGATGGTGTGTGTGGAGTCAATACAACAACATAGAAAATATCATTTCAATTAATTATAGTACAATTATGTTTCCTTACTAAATGTACTGAGATGTACCCTTGAGGGCACCACCTCTGTGACAGTTTTGTTTTTTCTGAGAGTGTAGAGTCATTTGATGTAAATGGATTATAGAGAACCTTTTTGAGTGTTTTGTTATAGTGATGGTAGTGATGGTGAGAGGAACCAGAGCTTACAATGTCTACAACACATATATAGTAATTTTTATTTACTATCCAAAATCACTAGTGTTTTATATGTTCATGCAATGGCCATAGGTTTATACATAAATGATGATGGTAAAATAGTGGTGGTTTTCTTTGTGAACTATCTTGCCACGCCCTGCCTATATCTATCTGCTACAATATCCATCCATCCATTTTCTAAGCCACTTCTCAGTGAGAGTCCATCGCAGGGCAGACAGACAGACACAGACAGTCACTCACACACAGGGGCAATTTAGCACGTCCACCTGGCCTGACTGCATGTCTTTGGACTGTGGGAGGAAACCGGAGAACCCGGAGTAAACCCACGCAGACACGGGGAGAACATGCAAACTCCACACAGAGAGGACCCCGGTCACCCGACAGGGGAATCGAACCCAGACCCTCCAGACCCCACCACGCCACCGCGTATATTGTAGCAAATGGCGGTGCGGTGGCGTGGTGGGTAGTGCTGTTGCCTCACAGCAAGGAGGGTCTGGGTTCGATATAGATAGATAGATAGATAGATAGATAGATAGATAGATAGATAGATAGATAGATAGATAGATAGATAGATAGATAGATAGATAGATAGATAGATAGATAGATAGATAGATAGATAGATAGATAGATATTTTAGGTCAAACTCCTAACTCTATGGCAGAACAGTATTTCAGGCCTCAGGCAGCGTATTCATAACCATTTCATGTAAAAGCTGTATGTAGCAACATAAATAGATAAAGTAGAAAAAAGTTCCCATTAACCCACTCTGAATTGTCTTGTTTACATCTTAACCATTTGCTTATACAGAAGTTTTGAAAAATGTACTGAGTTACTAGTTTTGAGCTATGTCATGTTATCATTCACATTGAAGTTAATGGTAGACACCATAGAGAGAATTCACCTCAAAGACTTTAGAGCATGACAGCTGGATGGAAAGTCGCTCACAGCTGCATGCACCCTGCAGGACTGAGCTGAGTTCATCGCCACCCTCTGAAGAGGTGTCACAAGCAAATCCAGACAGTGAGGGAGTGTGAATCTCAAAACACCACAGAGTAGTAACCTTAGGCATATTAGTATCAGTCCAGAAGTGAACAAAAGTGATTTTTTCACTTAAAATAGTGTCCATACAAGGTCAACTTGCCCCTTTCTTCACCTGGCTCTTCTGCTTTTTTAGCATCAAAAGAAAAAGCCGAATGTTCCATGTAAGCTAATTCTAAGCTATTTGAAAACAACACCTGAGCAGCCTAATCCTTTAAAGGCCAAAGGGCCAAAGGGCCCTCATTTCCACCACAGTCTTCACTTCACAGGTACCACTGTACCTTCCAGGTAGGGTTAATTACAGTGGGAAGCACAGATCATCACATGTGCTGCCTCAAGGCTTTGGAGGCTGCTCAGATGTTGTGATACTGGTATGAGCTTTGTATAGAATTCTGAAGCCAATGTTAGTGACCTCATGCATCTCAGTCGAGTGTTTCTGGGCAGAATGCTTTCAAAGTCTACACAGTTAAAAATTATCTCAAAGTTTATATACCATTTTGGATTTTTCATTAACACTTCTTTTCAGTCTAGAATCATGACAACTTAATGATAACAATATTTAAAAGATTATGCAAGGTCATACAAAGAAATACTTGTTATTATGTGGTCATGGTTATATCTGCACAGGTCACAGGTTCAAATCTATTCATGCTACACTAAAGAAATAAGATTTAATGTCAGAGACCTGAAGGTCCTAAAATCCACTCTCATTAGACCTTTGAATAAAGCATGATGATATGACAAACTGTTAACTGCCAGGTAGAGGCCTTCCTTAATGGTGCCTAATAAATACTCTATGAAAATCTTTTATCTCTTGCCAAATAAAACTAAAAGATCCCTGCCTACAGAGGAAAGAAAAGAACCTCATACATTCTTTCAGGATCTCTCCCTCTCTCTCATTGAATTTACACACACACACACACATATATATATATATGCAATTATGTGCAGATCATTACAACCCTATATTTAATTGAAAATAGTACAAAGACTGCTATTGTTTTTTGAAAAATATATGCCCATTTTAGGCTCCTTTGTCTAATGTTTTCAATGGGTGACAGGTCTGAACAGCAGGCAGACCAGTTTAGCACCTGGACTCTCTTACGGAGCCATACTGTTGTAATATGTACAGAATGTGGTTTTGCATTGTCTTGCTGAAGATGCAAGGCCTTCCCTGAAAAAGACATTGTCTGGATGGCAACTCGTGTTGCTCCAAAATCTGTATATATCAATCAGTATTTATGGTGCCTTCAAAGTTCTGCAAGTCACCCATGCCATGTGCACTAATGCATCCGTATCATCACGAATGCTAGGTTTTGAACTATGTGCTGATTACATGCCTCATGGTCCTCTCCTCTTGAACCTGGTGATGATTTCCAAGAACAACAAATTTTGATACGTCAGACTACAGGACACTTTTCCATTTCACCTTAGTCCACCTTAAATAAGCTCAGGCCCAGAGAATGCAGCTGCATTTTTGGACCCAGTTTACATATGGTTTCTTCTTTGCATGTGAACTGTGTTAACAGACAGTGGTTTTTGGAAGTGTTCCTGAGCCCATACAGTGATTACCACTACAGAATCAAATCTGTTTTGAATTCATTGACTCTGTTTTGAATGCAGTGCTGCCTGAGGGCTCAAAGATCATGGCCATCCAATATTGGTTTGCGGCCTTGCATACAAGAGCTTTCTCCAGCTTCTTAAAAATTTTAAATGATATTATGAAATGTAGATGATGAAATCCCCAAGTTCTTTGCTATTTTACATTGAGAAACATTATTCTTGAATTGTTACACTATTTGCCCGTGCAGTGGTTCACAGTGGTGAACCTCTCCCCATCTTCCGAAAGACAGTTTCTGGAATGCTGTTTTTATACCCAATCATATTACTGATTACATGTTATGATGTTCCACCAAATCTTTTTAGCACTACACAAATTTACTTTTGGATAGACAAGGCCACTGTCCCAACATTTTTGAAACATGTTGCTGGCATCAAATTAAAAACAAAAGAAAACAATTAAAAAAAAAAACAATAATATATCTCAGGTTTTTTAAAATCTTTTGACACAATTAAACATGAGTTTTATATTATTTGCACTTCTTTGCACATTTTGTATTTACTTTGTAGAAACAGGGCTGTGTATACATATTGAGGTTGTATTCTGTGTATCCAGTCAAATCCTTCCACACCAAACTCGTTTTTGCATTGCACATAGGGTCTTTATCATGCTCAAACAGGACAACACCTTCTCCAAGCTAAAAGTTGGAAGTATACAGTTCTTCGAATGTGAATGTATGCTGAAGCATCAATATTTCTTTCACTAGAACAACACCTTCTAGTATGTAGCCCAGTCCATGAAAACAGCCCCATGTCATTATTCTTCCTTTACCAAACTTGGACACTTTGGCAGGCAGTGTCCTTCAGTCATAAGCTCGGATTCAGTTTTTGAGACTTTTCCAGAAGCAGTTTGGAACTTGGTAGTGAGGGTTTTAACTAATGACAGATTATTTTTTACACACTACTTGCTTCAATACCCTTCAATGCTGTGAGGCTATGCTGTTTTGGCTACTAAACTTGTTTTTGTTTTTTTTTATCCCAACTGTTAACCTAGCTGATCCAGGAAAAGCTTATTAATTAGCCAATGAGCTGAATAAGGCATGCTAGAGTAGGAAAATGTGTAATGTCCTTAATAAATTGTGATGAATTGATTTCTGTTTCAAATCTGATTTCCTGTTTCAAAGATGATATTCCTGATGATATACATGTATTTGTTAAATTGCATCTGATTTAATTAAACGAGGGATTGATTAGGCAAACCAGGCACTCGATTGTAACTGCAGTTTTTCGAGAACATTTTTAGAAATGATTAAAATAACACACTGACAGACATTAAATCACAATGCATTGTTTATCTGTATTTGTACTAATGTTATTGAAAAAAATAAATAAATGCTTGCTGCCCTGATGAACAGACTTATGTATCATTTTCTCAGATTGCCTATTAAGACAGAAGTTTACAATCTTATCTACAAAAGGCCATTGAAGCTACAGGTTTCATTCCAACAGCAGGAGCACACATGATACATTGTTTGAAGATTGTAACCAACTAATTAATCAAGTAATCAAGTCAGGTGTGCTCTGGCTTGTTTGGAATAAAAGCCTGCAGCCTCACCAGCCGTTTGCAGATAAGACTGGACACCCTGACTTTTGCACAGTACTGTATATGTGCAGCTATTTATAGTGAAGTACTGGTGCACTGAGGGAAAAAGGTGATGCAGAACTTAAAAAAACATTCTGATACAATCAAGCACCATAACTGCACTGCCTATGATAATTCCGGGAAACTACAATGCACATATACACACACATTCCTCCACTGAAGGTTGGTGCCAGAAGCTAAGACGCGTGAACTGAGGTGAGTCCAGATCAAACAAGGCTGTCTCAGAGGGGATGAGACACGAATGTGCGGCCCTCTTCTTCAAAAGGTTAAAGGTCACTCCACCTCTCCTCTCCCCCTGCATGCCGGATGGAGCTGTAGCCAGGTCAACTGAGGTTCAAGCACTGCTGAACAGTAATAAAGCAGAGGGAGTACCGACTCTCAGTGCATATGGCACAAGAGCACTTTTAGGAACACATTAACTCTGCTACACTTTTGTGCTTTGTTGTCACACTTATATACTGTGCAACTTTTGTCTTTGTAGGAAGCTACTTTAATAGTGTGCTAAGATTCTCTTCTAACTATATGCTTACATAGCAAAATCATATCCAAAATTCTTCTTTCTGCTGCCAGATTTATCAGTGATGAATGAAATGTGATAATGTTTCATGATGGCTTTTCTTAATAAAATGCATCTGTCCATGAACAGAATGAGATAGCAATTCTGGAAATTCTTCTGTCTTCTCAGAGAGAGAGAGAGAGAGAGAGAGAGAGAGAGAGAGAGAGAGAGTATTGGTATTGGGTAATGACACAGTGCAGGTCTCCTGGAAGGTCGCCAGGGTTCTGTACACTGCAGTAATCTTTCTGAATAAGTGCAGGACCAAAGAGAGGGAGCAAGACCGAGCCAGAGCCAGATGGAGCTGGACAGCTATGTGTGTGTTTTGCTGTGGAAGCTCTACATCACCTTGAGCCTTCACCTGCCTCTCTCATTGGGACCTCTCCATAAACAGCAGGTCTCCAGCTTGCTGACCTGATTTGATTGCCTTCAGCCACAAAAGCACAAGTGAGGTCAGCTACTGATGTTGTATGATTAGATCTGGATCACAAACCCCAATGCAAGTTATTGGATGAAGCTCGATCACACCACTGCGCCACAGCCCAATGCTGGGGGGGCTTTATATCTCTCTTATGGCACTGGACACAGTGAACTTAGTGTAGCTGCTCCAGTGCGTACCATTCTATTGCAAATACTTTACTATAGAGACGGTATCCTAATGCCTGTGGCAGTAAAGGATACAGGGCCATTTCTTGTTTTCAATCTATTTCATATTATTTACTATTTCTTTATCCGCTCTCCACTGAATATAGTACTGCGCAAAAGTCAGAGACCACCTCTCATCTGTTTATTTTCCAGCCAAAATGGCCTTTAAGGACAAGTTATGGATTTTTCTGGAAATATTTCTAAGGATATTAGATACAAGATAATGCACTTGTATAAGGAAAGGGGAAGCCAAAGGAAAATAAATGCAAATAAAAAAACAAAAACATTTAAGAGATATAATGAATATGGAATTTCTACCAACTGTGCAAGACCTAGTAGACCAAAACTGTCACCATCAGATAAAGAGTATGTAGAGATTCACTGTAAGAAAACAACACTGTCTGTAAGGATGTGCAACTGTCAAGAAGTTGTTACTTAGACAAAAATAGAACATTGGCAAATTAAACCATCCCGGAATCCAGACCTCAACATCACTAAACCTGTTTGGGATTACTTGCATTTTGAGAAGCAGAAAATTCAACCAACTTCTAAGACTGGACTTTGGAGGAGCGGAAAGGTTTGCCTGCGGATTTGATAAAAAGTTTCCCTGCAGATTTAGATGAAAAACTAAAAGCAAGCCTCCTGGAAATAATGGAGGCTATAATAAAGGCAAAGAGTGGAAAACGTTAATGTGATATAGTTGCTGAGGGTTTTGTGTAATTCCAATAAACAAATAAATACAACTGTAATCTCTGACACTTACACAGCTCTGTATATGTGTCTATTTTAGAATTTTACCACATTTCCTTCCTGGTCAGAAATAATTTCTTGCATACAAAGTAGTAAGACTGAGATGGTTGAGAGATGGTAGGATGTCACAAACTCTTCAGAAAGGTGTTCTAAAGTAGCTGAATTCTGGATACTTTTGGACACACAATGTATGCAGAGTAAAGGCAAAATAATTATGAACGAACAAAATATTCTCAGATTTCTTTCCACTCAGAACAAACCTATATATCTTTCTCAGCAGTGATCCAAACCCTCTGGTGTCATGTTTCCAACCAAAGCCACTGACAATCACGGACACTGAAGAAGATAAACAGATTTCGTGGACAAATTAATATGAATGACCTCAGTCATCACAGCTGAGTAATCTAGTGAGACATGAATCCTAAATTATGGCCCCCAGAGGCTTCTGCACTGTTGGTTGCCAAACCGTGGAAGTGAGCGCATGTAGCCACAGTTCCGTTTTTGACCTCTGTATTGATGCTCGCAGCAATTTCTCCCCGAAGTCGCACTTTACATGCATGGTTACTTCCGTGTCCCTCAGGCAGTCTGGCTACTTGAAGCTTCCGTGTTTCGAAGGCTATCGTGGCCGGAGAGCTGTGGAGATATGCGGTCCATCCCCGAAGATTTAGCTGCACTCGTCTCAGGTAGCGACTCGGTGATGACTCTGAATGTAGCAGCTACCAGAAACCTTTAAGCTAAGGCTGTAGACACAGCGCCGAAACTTTTGTTCACGTTTACTTGGCAGAAAAGAGGAAGTTGAGACCAAGTACTGGACGATGTGTGAGAGAAGTGCTAAAACGCAAAGCGAGCCCGAATGAATTGGAAAGTGCTTGTCTGCTAACCCGGCTAGCGTTCAGTTTTGTTATTCTGACTCCTGAGTGAACTGTTGTAGTGCCTGAGGAGAGCCAGCGGCTAAAAACAATTTCATTGCAATAGCATTGATGTTTATGTTGTATGTATGTAGGTTAACCTAGAATCAGCAGTCAGTGGCTGCGTATCAGCTCTGCATGGCTCGGTATCAGAGGAGCAGGTGTGCTGAGATGCTCTGTTGATTTATATGCTGTAAATGTGACCCTTTTTGGTGGCGTATATACTTAGTTGATAGTCTAAGGCCACACAGTCCTTTAGCACAACTGACATTAGTAAAGATGCAGCTATATTTCAGCTATATTTTAAAGATAAACTGTTTTCAGATTTGGAAACCTTTCTGGCAGACGTCCTGAAAGGTGAGAATTTGAGTAAGAAGGCAAAAGAGAAAAAGGACGCTTTTATCAAGAGGATCAAGGATATCAAAGCCAGGTATGAGGAACATGCTAAAGTATGGCATGTAATAGTGTATAACGATTTCTGCCTTGTTGATGTATTAATTAAGTTTTAAAATATCCATTTTTCCCCCAGTTACCCTCAGGATTTCAAGGATAAACGTAAGTTTTTGGGCGTTTGTGCTTGATGGACTGGTGGGTATTACAGGAATAGGGAAGTGGAGGACTGTCTATTTTTAACCAGATTGTCCATTGTCCATGTAGACGTTATCAACCAAATGCTTTGTAAAGAATTTGAAACATGTTGGCCATTATACAGATTACATGTGTACTGTTAGAAAAGTCCCTATTCAGAGCTATTCAGTAGTAACATACATGAGAAGAAAACATATTTGGTGATTCTCTGTCAAGCTTGATAGAGGAAGCTGATATGTACTTTCATTGTCACCGAAACCCCAGAGCCCAAGTGCTTGCACTTTTGCCTTCACTAAGCTCTGTTCAAAAGATATAACTTCTGTTCCTACAAGCAGAGGTCAGTCTTCTGTTGGCCTTAGAAATCTGCTTAAAGGTTTACATGTTTCCAGTTTGTCTTTTGCAACAGCTGTGCTAAAACAAAAGCATTTTCATAGACTTTTCCCCGTGCTGGTAGAGTGGTGGATGTTAGAAATGTGACGTTGAAGCCACTTCCCCAAGGGTTGTGCTATTTGCACATATTTCCCTAAATAGATTATCATAGTTAACCTATATATTCCTTTAGTTGTAATAGTATGACAAGGCTGGTGTAACAGGTGCACTATTTACCCATAGCCTACATTTGGCTATCCAAACTCTATGCAAAGTGTTGTGTCTTCTGTAATCTGCATTGTTTGGTTGATCGCTATTGTTCACACAATACCTGTTTAAGAAAATCATTGCTGTGTGCTTTTCAGGCATGACTTTAAATTCTGAAGGTGATCTGATTTACGACTATCCGTCTCGCAACTTTTCATAGCAATGGAGAAGGTGCAGCTTGTTGTTAAACATCCTCTCCACTGTGAGTTGATCGTGTGGTATGCCTGCTGCTTTGTGGACTGATGAGGGCTTTGTCATGTAGGAGATGAAGAGTGGGATGATCTTGATGAAGCAGACAGCAACAACGATGGCGGATCACTGCACTCAGAGCGAACGGATAGAGATGAAGACACGGCATATGATGGTGGGTACAGCGGTGATGTCTGTACACAGGTTGAAAGGCAAATACTCTTGGCCCCAGATAGCACATGGCATACATGAGATGAAATGCTTTCATTTTTGTTGTCAGAGAAGTGTTGTTTACAGCATTGGATATTAGCTGTACAATATCTTCAATTGCTTAAATGTTTACATAAGCAGTTTACAAATAAGTATTTCAAAAAGAGTTAAAAACATTCTGATTGGATTTGCTTTTTCCTGTATTTTTCAGTTGGCCAATGCTGCATTTTATGTTGCCTTTCTGAGTGAAACTAAGTTAACACATCCTCTACAGAGAACATGCTGCTGCACACTCTAAGGCATTATTACTGATTATTTGATGAATAAAACATAGTCTGTGCAAAAGTTATAGCATTTTTTAAAAATATGTTTAACTCACAAATAAATAGAAACTGTGCACTAATATGTGCAGAAGTGTTATATGTAAGTTTATGTTCTGTAGAGAATGTATTAACTTAGTTTTACTTAGAAAATCAACATAATGGAAACAGACTTGGAGTGTTTAAACTTTTGCTGTACCAAAAACAGTCGGAATTCACTTTAAGATTAACATGTAGAATTAACCATGCTCTTTTTCATTACTGTCCCCTTATGGCTGCAGGCTGTAAATAATTTTTATCACATCATAGAGACATTTGTTTAAATTATATGTTTTTAGACAAGGGCAACATTTCCATACTATGTCAAAACGGTTTCATCCAAAAAAGTGAGGGAAATTAGGATTCTAGGATGTAGAATATAGGACCTTTTGTATAATATATATACAGTTATTTTCCTATTTACAGTTTTGGTCATGTAATTGGTTATCTGTACTGGAATGCATGTTTTAAGTAATCTACCCAACACTGACTGTTTCTATGATGACTGGTTGGACACAGGACACTGCGGAATGAACACGGTTGCTTTCATTACCACCAAAATAGTCCACCAGTAGAATCTAGTTCAGCACAAATTCCAATTTATGTCAACATTTCTAACCCAGCTGAAAAGACTGTATTTCAGTATAGTGCTCTATTAAACACTCTCTCAGGGAGTTGTAGAAAAGTACATGAGCTGAAACAATGGGTGTTGTAGCCCAGCAACAGGCCTGGGAATGACTTAAAAGCACTGGCGACACTGAGTGCTCCTTTTGTCCAGGCACCAATGCTTTATGACATGAACCTCAGACAATGCCGCCCACAGCCAATGTCATTTCAGTCGCCTGGTTTTATTGGGCACATCTCAGAGAACGCTATTGGATGAGTCTAAACCAAAGAAAACAACCAGTAAATCTAATGTTTCAAATCGGGATGCATTTCTTATCACATGAGCCACTTGTAGGCTCTGTCTGCTTTGTTAGAGCATGCAGATGGACGTTGCAGCATGTATGTTTTCTCTGTGTGTATTTTGTGTATGTGTGTCTGTCTTTGTGTAGCTGTGTGGCTGTGCTGGTGTGCTATGAGTTTTACTGCTCTGGAGCATTAAGGTGTTTTATAGGGCTTTTTGCCCTCAGCCTGCCTGATAGCACAGCTGCTCTTGCACACATGAACTAGTGCTGCTTTTGAGGGATGAGAATAAGCAAACGTACAGATCAAACTAGGGAGGGAAAAATGTTTTCAATTGGCTTCTCTCCTATTAAAATGAACAACTGTTTTTCCTGATTAAACATAAACAGACTAAAATATCTCTTTTTGGACGTTCTTAAAGCAAAAATGTGTTGTGAGAACGTTCACAACTGCCAAGGTTAGTCACATTATCACCAAGAGGCAATGTACTGCTGCTTGTCTTTTTTTTTTTTTTTTTTTTTTTTTTTTTTTTTTTTCCCCTTTTCTTGTTCCTGCACAAGATTGTGTGAGTACTCACACATTGCTGTTGCTATTTTCTGTGTGCAGCTAATAGAGCTATTTTTTTTTTTTATGTGACTGTAGAAGCAGCTAAATTAGGATGTGGCTATCAGCTTACTCTCAAAATGTCTCCACTCTACAGCTCTGATAATGACAGTACACGCTTTTCTTATGTATATTCTCTCCAGGCTTGTCTCTAGATCATTAGAAAAGTAGTAGAATACACTGCGATGAAACTTTATCTTTGATGAACCTTGAATGCCGTAAATGAAAATGCTTGCTTGAATGTATGATGTTAAAATGATTACATTTTCATGCATGTCTTACTGACTGTTTGTTGAGCTTGTTTCTGAGCATGCTTACACCAAGGCCCACTTGTCTAGTTCCTTCTCTCCATTTTGTATTTCCTGCCTCTTTGTCAACAGTAGTGATGGTGATATGGGAGGTGTATCTCAAAGGTCATTCATACGTCACCCGCTCTCTCATGCTCACTCAGTCATGCAAATAGAGGAATAAACAACTGGGTTAGGTGGATTGCCCAATTTTGCAATGCAAAGGTGGGATGCATCTGCACTGTATTCCGATGAATCTTTGAGTATAGAGAGTATAGGCCTTGCCATTCTGCTCAAACAGAGCAAACCAGCAGGCATGATTGAGCAACCTTGTTTTACAGCTTTTTAATGCTTTTTTGATTTACCGTATTCAGTGACTAAAGCTGTGAGACCAGTACTCATACAGCACACTGTATTTTAAGACCCTGTGTGTTGGGTTTGTTCAGGAGTTCAGCAGGCACCTCCTGTGGCAGCTCAAGATCTCCAAGCTGTCTTCAAGAGTGGCTACCTAGAGAAACGCAGAAAAGGTGGGAGGAACCAGGAATTTTGTAAACATATTGCATGTCAGACAGTGTCTTTTCATGTACTGTAACCTATAACTTTCGCCTTTTTGCAGATCACAGCTTTTTTGGCACGGAGTGGCAGAAGAGATGGTGTGCTTTGAGCAACCGCACATTCTATTATTATGGCAGTGAGAAAGGTGCAAACATGACATTTTCACACTGATAAATTGATTTTTTTTTTCTCCAATTTTACTGTCGACATACGGTACTGTGCAGAAATCAGAGACTGCGTTCGTTGATTTTATTTCCATTCAAAACAGCCTTAAAAGTGCAAGTTCCCATTTGAGGGATGTGTAGCTGTCACACAGCTATTACTGAGCTACTAAAATAGACAAAAAAGAAGAAAATTTGCTGCTGGTGTTTGGGATGCTTGAATCTGTTTGGGATTATTTGGATCTTGAGAAGCAGAAAATTCAACCAACTTCTAAGAGCGAGTTGTAGAAAAGTCTCTCCGCAGATTTCTTTGAAAAGCTGAAAGCATGTTTCCTTAAGTTATAACAAAGGTACAGGAAGAAAACAGTAAATTGTGAAACATGTTTTATATGTTTGTTTTAATTATAATTCATTTTTGAACTTTTTTGGCATTTGTGTAATTCTGTTCACTGTGTTTTCTGTTTTTCCTGATGCTTGAAAATTGTAATTACTGGCCATTTTGACTAGAAATGAAATACATTAAGGGAGGTTTCAGATATTTGCACAGCAGAATTTAGATGTGTAAGATTAACAATGTAACGAACAACAAATCTGATATTATCTTGTTAGATAAGCAGCAGAAGGGAGATTTTAATATTGATGGCTACACTGTCAAACTGAACAACACCCTTCGCAAGGACTCTAAGAAAGACTGCTGCTTTGAGATATCCGCTCCCGACAAACGTGTTTACCAGGTAGATATGATCTGCTAATGTCAACTTGACTCTACCTGTGTAAACAGTAATATGGAGGTTTCTAATGTATGTTTGGGGCTTTTGTTATTGTAGCTTATCATTACCCCACCCTGCTCTTGCCTCCTCTAGTTCTGTGCTGGCTCACAAAAAGAAGCAGAAGAGTGGGTGGAGCAGATAGGCTTCGTCATAAAAGGTAGGATTGTTTCTTATTTTGATTAACTCTGTTGTTAGGCATTTGCTCTCATAGTACACTATGGGTCAGCCAGTAAATATATCTGTATTGTGGCACAGATATGGAAGGCATCATTCCTTTGGAGGAAGAGGGAGAAACCTATGATGATTGCTTAACTTTGAGTGCAGCAACCATGCCTGAACCAATTGATGAGGACATCTATGAGGAACTTCCTGGTTTGCCATTTTATAAAACTCATTCTGTTAAAGTTTAGTTTAAGAGGAAGAAAGGACCCTAGATAACCAGTACAAAAGGCTGATTTGACTGTATATGGAGATTTAGGACCATGAGCCTACAAAGGAAAGTACTGCAGTTCCTGATAGTTGTACTGGCTTGTATGATTTAATATGAATCCCCCTCTTTCATAGATGACATTAGCATGTCCATTACCTAAATGTAAAATTTAGAACAAATTCAATGTTTTATTGTTCTCCTTCGACTTTTGCATAAAATTTAATCTCTTGTCTATTGTAGAGGACGAGATACCTCTTCCAAAGAAACCAGTACTGCAGCCAGTCAGCAAACCCCCTGTAGCAGCACCAGTGACAGGTAATTAAGCTGAGGCCGCCAAGCCTCTCCATACTCTCTCTGCCCTGCAGACCTTTGCTGTGGTGCCGTCCCACTGTCCACTTGTGTATGCTGGCCATCACAGATTTACCCTGGCCTTTGCCTGCTTTGCCTGTACTTGTGGGTTTTTAATTCAGTGCTTCATTAAAAGGTAGAAAGAGATGTTGGAAAAGAGGTGGATGTATGAGTGCTGGAAATGGGGAGGGGCATGAGCCAGAGAATGAGTGATTGAGGTAGTGGAGGGAAGAGTGAGGGAGGTGAACTGAGAGATGAGAGGTAGAAACGATGAGTAGATGATTGGTTTGAGAGAGGTAGAGGATTGGGTGAAATGAACATTGATGATGACATTAGTAGGAGTGTTGTCTGGACTACAGGAACCAGCTGGAGGAAGATATGGCCCCTTAGGAAGCTCTTTGAGGTTCAGCAGCATTGGATTGCTCTCAGAACTGTAAATGCTGCCTTCCCTTCTCATTTACTGCATCATAGAGCAGTTTCTTCTACATTTTGGTTATAAACTGATTTACTTTAAAGAGCCCATATCCTAGGTTTTCTTGCATTTTAGTTTTCTTTCCTAAGGCCATCTTGTAATGTTTGTGTGGTTTTATGTTCCAGGAACAGTCATTATTTATTTTTTCTTGGCAATTTTCCAGCCACTATTTATTCCTTGGAGACAAAAAAGCTGTTTTAGTTGCTCTGCCTTTAAGACTGATATATGCAAAGAAGCACCATTCTGATTGGCTGTGCCTCATTCAAAAAGCAGTCTAGGCTGAAATACTTCTTATGAGCTTAGCTGAATGGGGCTGAACTGCTGTAGGCTGGATAGATGGATGTATGTAAATGTGTTGGTTTTCATGACATCACAAAACAATGAATACAACACAGACTGTTTTCTCAGCTTAGTTTCTGTATTCGGACTGTTTGGACTGGGAAGTGAATAGTATTTAAATGTTTAAAAACTTTAGCAATATGTTCACATACTGAATTAAACCCTTATTTTATAAAATTGAGGAATGTTTGTTTCTCCATGCGGTGGGTCCTATAAAATATGATCTACATGTTTTAGAGCTGTGCTCTGCTGTGGTGCATACTGGTTTATAGGCAGTTTTTCTGGGGTTTGGTGGCCTTGTCTGAGAGCAGCGTGTGCCCTGGCGAGTGTTGGCCGCTGGGCAGGGCTGGGTAGGCACTGACAGGAAGTGGAGTGGAGGGGCTGCCAGTGGCGCGCTGTGGCCCTCCCTGGCCCTCTGCTCTCGGCTCACAGCACAGGAAGTCCTGCTGACAGGAGCCATGGCTCAGGCAGGATCTCATGACAGATGCTTAGGAAAGGAGGCCAGCTAAGGCAGCAGAGACAAGCATGGTGTTGGTAAAACAAAAAAAGGCTTACAGCTACCGCCATAAACTACAATCAGTGGGATCTCTCCTATCTTTGGCAAAGCATGAATTCATTTTAATCAGTTTGATATGGATCAGAGCTTGACAGCAAGGCATCTCTCTCCAAGTTTTGCCATTAGTGAACCGCTAGCTTTGTTTTTGTTTTGTTTTTGTTATTTACTGTTTACTAAGCGCATTTGGAAGAGCACATTGCATCAGTTACTAAAACACAAATACTAGTATGGCTGTCTTTAACAGTCTTTCAAAACACAAGATGAGGAAAGTTCCCTTGTAGTGAAAATGGGCAAGAATGGGAAAGGAAGTGCACAATCAGCTTTTGGTATCTTATACTTGAATGGTTAAATGTTAGATAACTATCACATAACCAAACATAGTCATAGTGCGAACATTTTGACTCCATCTTGTTTAAGCTTATCAATGTTCTGAACAATGATTAACGCTCTGTAGAATTGTGAAGTGTTTTGAGTTTGAATTTTTTATTTCTAGTTTATATAGTTAATCTGTTATGATCTATAAAGTTGTCTCATAAAAAAATCCTAAGTAGTCTCTTTTGGTAGGCAGTCTGATAACAGCATCTGCTGCGCCAGGGAAGCATGCTGCTTGTATTTAGTTACTTCCGCAGGCTCAGATCAATTCTTGCTCTCTGCTGCCCACTGCTGGACACTTGTAGTAATGGGACTGTCCTTGCTATTTGGCTAAATGTTCTAGGCCTTAAAATTTCATTCGGTTGATTTATTTCTTGTCCTTTAACCTCACATAAAAGCCAATAATCTTATTTCGATTTTTTTTAATTGTTGTATTAACATGAGTACTTAAAATGATTTAGTTTATAACTTCTATTTCCCTCACTCTTTAGTGGTAAATAAGAACACTGACTACAAGAACTACTTCCAAGGTTTGTGGGACTGCAGTGGAGACCAACCTGATGAGCTATCATTCAAGAGAGGAGATACCATCTACATCCTCAGCAAGGTATGACAGCATAAACATCAGTTTTTATTTAAATGAAGTGTGTGTCTGCGTGTTTGAAGGGTTCTTCTGTGGGAGGTAAAAGCCCCCTATGCCCGCTTTAGCATATTGCCCCAAAAATATTATTGGCAATCATGTTACATGCTAGCTATGGTAATTGTTAGCTAAAATTACAAAACATTTTTTGTCGTCTTGCTGAAGCCAAGTTTGTATGCGACTTTTGCCGTTGCACACATCTAATTTGCGTTGTCTAATAACTTATCATTGCTTGCCTCAGTAGTGCCCCGAATTATCTTTTTTTAGGCTATGAAACCAAAATTTACTCCTGTTCTAGTTTTTTTTTCTTTAACTCTGCGTAGGTTTATACATCATCATCATCATCATCCTGTACTACACTTATGCACAGCTATGGTTTAGATTCACAGTGAATGTTCTTAAAGGGGGACATATGCTCCCTGTATTTCCTCTTCTGTATTTCTGGTTATAACTATCAATTTATTGGGATATGATGATAGTAAATGTGCAGCTTCATAAACTGCAGTGTTTTGCATGTTAATCTAAGGATTAGTGACTCTGTCAGTGGTACTGAGCTACAGTCAGAGTGTCAGACTGAGATGAACCTTCTCCCAGTGTGCAGTGATGGGATTAGTCTTGTCACTGCGGAAACCATTTTAGTGCTTTTGGCCTAGAGTCTAGTGGGCTGGCAGCCTGTAGCATTCTGCCACCTCCACTTCTCCTTCCATCATCTGTGTGTGTGTGTGCGCGCACACGTTTTTCAGCAGTGTTGTGCTGAGAAGCTCAGTGCCATGTTAGGTTAGGACCGCTGTCCGTAGACCTTTAGCAGGGCTGTGTCGCTCCCTCTCACTGTTTATGCCTTTAATGCCAGTTTGTGTTCTCAGTAAGCTCTGAATTCAGCTCTAGATTTGCACCAGGTGTGTTGGAGAATAACCTGTCAGCTGTGATGTGCAGGCCAGCTGTGCAGAGCCCAGCACTGAGGTCTGGACCTGGCTAAAAGCATTAGCTAGATAACCTTCAGGTTAACATAATATAAGGCTGACTTTTTGATTCTTAACATTGCACTCCTGTCTTTGGGACCTTGATCTATATTATTAAAAAAAAAACTTAAGTTTTTTTTTTTTTTGCATTATCATTCTCATTTCCTTTCATTATCATATGTCAGTTCCCTCTTTTTTTGTGCCTCATCTTTTGAGTCTGAATGGATCATGACTAAGGTATTATAGCAGTCTAATATCTTGGGCTGTTTTCTAACCCATTGCCTTTTAGACATGAAGAAAGAGGTGAAAAGGAGACAGTGGGTGCATTATGCTTGTGGATTTTCCTCAGTTCATTCGCATTCTCTAAACACTCTGAGGCATACAAAGAAAGCATACATTAGCCATCTCTGTAAAACTAGATAATGTATCATTAGAAGAAGTGCAGATGGTCCCCCTTTTTCAGAAATGTAAAAAAAAAAAAAATCCATAATTCTGTGTGTGTGTGTGTGTGTATGTGTGTGTGTATGTATGTATGTATGTATGTATGTATGTATGTATGTATGTATGTATGTATGTGTGTGTGATACGTATGTATATATATCATATCATATATCATATCATATCATGGCAGTGGGGAAATCAGGACATTCTGTTAGAAGTCAGCAAGCTGTCAGAAAATGACAGAATGGAAGACTAAATGAGTCAGTAGTGCCTGTCTTTTTAAGAACAAGTCTGCCACCTTGTGGCTGCAAATGATGAAGCATTTCAGTAAATGAAGACCCCTCTGGATTTCATTATTTCATATGTCCACAATTAAGAATAAATACATTGAAACATTATGATTTACCTAAACATTTATTAATATTATTTCAGTATTATTTTTCTGTTAATATAACGTGTACATGTGTAGTGTAGAGTTTGTTGTTGCTGGTCATTCTGTGAGTGTGGTTTGTTGTTACAGCTCTTTGTACTGAAGCCCCTTCCCCCCCCCTTACTCCCCTACTCCAGCCAGGATGACCATAAAGCTGGTCTGGGTTTAGTGTCCAGCTGTGGCTTACAGCCAATTGAGCACAGTCTGGAGAGCAGACTAGTGGGGCTATTAGTGGCCAGGCTGCTTCTCCTTGGCCATGCAGCAGCTGCAGAACCCCCCCACTTTCCCCACCATTACCCAGTCAGACCCACAGCCACTCTGAAAGGGTATTGACCATCAGACCATGGGGAGGTGTCAGGACCCTAAATCACACAGACAGACATTGCTGCACACACACGCGCACACACACACACACACACACACACACACACACACACACACACACACACACACACACACACACTCTTCTCTTTTCAAAGCAAAACCATGTGTTAAAGTGAGTTTGATGACAAGCTGTGCAGTACAATAAGTCACTCTCTGTAAAGACTTTGTAAATACTGTATTAGGTGACCTACTAGAGGAATGCTTGCCTTGCATATTATGACCGTAATAACTGCTTCAAGTTACAAAGGCTCATCAGATTCCGATCTTGTTTGAAAAGAGAACAAATATATGCAGCATGCAAGCTTTTAAAAGAGACAAATATTTATTTATTTGCTGCTGTATGCAAAAGATTGGGTGCCCTGGTCAAATTACATGTTTTAAGTGAAAATAAATCTACAGAGAACACACTTGCACTCTTTTAAAGAATTACTGTTTATTTCCTGAAATACCATATTGATGAAGAAAATAATATATAAAAGGTTCAGTTTAGCAAATAAAAGGAAGTTTGCACTACAATTGCGTAATAAGGACATATTTAAGTGTGTTTTTAAATATAGGTTACTTTAATTTTAACTTAAATGTGTTCATATGTTTTCACTTAGAAAACTGGTAAAACATGTCATTCGACAAGGGGCACCCAAACTAGTGCATACTACTGTTTATTTGCTTATTTACTTGTTTGTTTGTTGTGTTTTTAATTCATTGCGAGGTACGTGCAAAAAATAAAGCATTTACATAATATACACAATAAAAAAAATACAGCATAAATAAATGTTGAGTTGGGAATTAAAAACAATTTAAAATTTAAAAACAAGAAAAAAGCTCTCATGATTTATATTTAAAAGTAGTTCAAACTAATTAAGAAAAAAAATATATTGTACTTAAGCACCCAGTTGAAAGTTATTCCACACTAACAGGACATTGCAGTTGAAACCGTGTGCCCCATATTTATACATATTCTATAATCAAAACTAAATATTACAGTTCTACAGTTCATACAGTGACCATAAACCATAATCCAGCACTCTAAGATTGGCTCCTCTTGATAGAAATAAAAATAATTGGTCTTTACTAAGTATTAGGTGCGTGAGTGTGTTTGTGTATGTGTGTGTGATGGTGTGTATCTGGACTTGCGGAGCTGTTTTGGTGGAGTGTGAGGCCTGTTCTCTTTTCCTGTTGCTGTCTCTCTCGTCACACACGCCTGCTAATCTGTGAGTGCGGCCGCTCCTGCACACCGAGACACACACTCGCACACCCACAGGGCCTTGATCAGTGGGGGCGATCCGAGGCACCGGCTGATGCCCCTGTCAATGAGGTGTGGCTGTTTCAAACGACAGCCACAGGAAGCTTTCCCTTCCCACGGTCCACATTTACTTCCTGAGCTGGTTCACATGGCCTGCACAACTGTGCTGTTCTGTTAAATGCCACTCTGTGTGAGGTCTCACGTAAACTAGGGGTGAAAAAAGATCAGAATCAATTATAGATTTTTTAAAATAATATCACTCATTTGAAGTATATGCCCGTTCTTTTTTTGGCCAGCTTAAAATTCTCTGGCTATTTTCAAGACTTGAAAATTTCAGTGAGATACGTGTGAAGAACCTTTTTAAAGTTTAAGAACCTCCACATGTAAAGGTTGCTAATTTTCCTAGAACCTAAAGCCTAAGCAAAGAACCATTTACTAACCTTTTTTAAAATGATGTATTGTTTTTGTTGTCTGTGTTCTACTGTAAAATCCAGGCACATTTGTAGGTTTTGTGGGGTTTTTTTTTTTCTGTATTGTACCAAAATAAGTCATATAATTTGAGGTTTCATGATGTATCTCCTAAAGAATTATCAAACTGACCTCTCTAATGTAGACTTCTTCACCTCTTAGACTGAATTCACTAAATAATAAATAAAATATATTAAATAATATGACGTATTTTTTGGGACTACATTTAAAGTATGTCTAAATGCACTCAAATTTGGAATGCACAATTGGAATGGGCAAATTTTTGTTCCAAACATTTTATCAGTTTATTATTTTTATTTTAGCTGAACATTATGTAAATACTGTGAGGCAGGTAAGTACACTTGTACTGTATTTGAATGGTATTTTAATTATATTTATATTGCAACTTTGACTAATAGAAAATACTGCAGTGCTAGTATGTTTTTTTTTGGCCCACACAGTGTGAGCTTTTGGTTAAAAATATGGCCAATTAAAATTGGTAGGCTAGTATAGTTGTAAAGAAATCAGAATCGGATCAGATGGAGCTTCCTTATCGAATAGGATTTTTAAAAAGCCTGTTTTCTCATTACACCTCTTTTACTCTACCTTGTTATTTCTGCTGTTTTTTCTGAGTTTAATGAAGGAAGAATGGTCTGTTCCTGCTTTCAGCAGAAAGACAAAGCACAGTGCTGCACAGTACCCCTCCATTACAGCACGTCTGTGGGAGCTGTCAGCAGCAGCATTAGGCAGCTGTGTGTTTTATAGATTGATCTGTGTACAGAGGCACAAAGAGTTTCGCTGGCTGGACCCGAAATCTTTACATATGTCCCTACAGCACACCCTGAACTACTTAAGTCCATATGGGTCAAGCAGAGGGCCACAGAAATTCATATTTAACTTCTGGGTCTGTATGATGCAAACCACATCCCTTGTTCCATGCCATGCAGACAGAAAAGCAGTGAGTCAGAGGAAGAGGATGGATGAAGGGCAAGAATCTCCACGGCCGAGTGGAGATCAAAGCCTGCTGTGTCAAAGAGCAGAAAGGCTATAAAAGTCAGTCAGCACCACAAAGAACCGGCTGCTGGGGATGGAAAACGCAAGATAGAGATGTTCATTTTAGCTTTTTTTGGGACAGGTTTTCCAATTGAAGTCTAACCTAGTTAAAAAGGCTTATCTAAACCATGCATGAAAGCTTTAAATAGTTTTGTATGGTCACCTTCTAACAAATCTACAGGTATGCACTGATATGGGTATTGTGGGCCAATGCCAATATCTGATATTTTTCATGTGTATATCTGCAGATGCCCATTCATAAGAATTGATCAAGTGTAGAATCCAGGTCTGCCTGGATTAGTGTTACGTTTAGGAATTGATTGGGAGAAATATTTGGAAAAATGGCTCCAAAGAGTCCAAAGAGATGTTATTAGGCTGATAAAAACTAAATAAATCCATCAGAAATATAGTAAAAACATTAGGTGTGGTCAAATCAACTATTTGATACGTTCTTCAAAAGAAAAAGCTAAGAAACAAAACAATGGAAAGCAACTGTGATGGATGACAGAAAAATTCTTGTAATTGGTTGTATTTCCAACCCCAGTCTCCTGATTTGGATGTACCCTCAAAGCTGAAAGTCTGCACTTTGAGCTCCTGTTTATTATTTAATTTCAATTCTAATATGCTGTACTGGACAGCTAAAACAACTGTTATTTATAACCCTTAACAAATATTTATGGACTTGCTTTTTGTTCAGCTTCGTGTTCACCAAAGTGTCTTCCTTACATGAAGAGCAAGTTTTGCCTAATGTTTTTGTTTTGACTGTTTATTTTCCCAAATTTTGTAGATGCATCGATGGTGTTTTAGCCCAAAGGTGGATTAAATGGCTGAAAGATTTGAGTGCAGCTGTTCACTACAGTAGTGAGACATTCCCTGTGCACTGACTATGTTGGCCTGGCCACCAGCCCTTCGTATTTAATGAGACTGATACTGACCAGTTCCCTCAAACTGTCTGCTAGGAGATGGAGTTTTGATTCATGTCTAAGCGAACCTTCCCATGGTCCTCCATTCGTCGTAAGCTCTTCCTTGGGCACTCACACAATTAATCTGCTACTACCCCACTTCTCTTCTTTTTGGCTGACTCCTCTTCTGATGTCTCTAATTTGTGCTGCACTACTTTTCCTCAGACAGCAAAACGTTTGTCAGACACGCATAGCCAATGATGTCAGCCCAAAACCTGCTCTTCATAAAAGTGATGCAGTGTGTGAGAGACACCAGTGTTTTTATCTTTGTGCTCTTCTATACCATGAGATTGTACAGTGCCAAGCATCCATCTTAATAGAGGCTCCCCATAGGAAAAGCAGGCCTCTCGCCAAACCTTAGGTTGTTCACAAAGTTACATTAGCGATGTCATAGCGGAACCTTGTAACTGAAAGTGGTGCCATGATAAGGTACTGCTTTTTGTTGTTGGAGATACATAGGGCTGAATAAATGTTGATATGTCAAGTGTAAAACAATCAGTTATGCTGAACAATGTCGGTAAAGTTGTAACACTGCTGACTGTAACACTACTGACATTACTAAAATCTGAGCTTTCCTTAAACTTCGTCTTCTGCCACTTTAGTTTCAAAGTCCTATTGTATATAGAAAATTACATTTGTGTTTTATTTCAGTTTGTCAACGTTTCGCGAGTAACACCACTCACAATATTTTGCGACACGTGAAGCTATATTTTAGAGATTTAAGAATTAATTTAAGATTTCACTAACTGACTTTTTTGCTTTGAGAAATCCATCAGATATTTCATCAAAACAAAATTATATAAACTAATTTGAACATACACAATCAATTAAATGCATTTTTTTTACAATTAAAACAATCATTTAAAGTTTTATTTCATAAAATAATATTTCAGTGCATGAGAAGCTGGTTTTCATGCACAATATGACAAAAAAAAAAAAAGTTATGAAAACCTTTTAGTTAAATTAGGAATATTCCAAAGAATACACAGGCATCAACTTTGTGATTTCATTTTATTTTTAGCTCATTTTCATTGCTTCAAAGTTGTGTAATGCCATTTGCCACCACAATGGTAGAATGTTAAGATGTGTCCCTGAGATGCTCTTTGAAAGACAGAGTTAAGGGGCTGAAGGATGACAGGAGGGAAGACAAAATAAATTGGAGGTGAACAAATCCATGAATTCTAAAACATTGACAGCCACTAGCTTTCTGACCACCTTGAAGATTTGCCCTTGTGTCTGGTCACAGCTGTATCATAGCTCTGATGGTTGAGTCACACTGGAGCCTGGGTTCAATGAACAAACAGGCTTTACTCACATGAAATGAAGAGAAATTAAATGTTGTTTTTTTGTGTGTTCTTTTCCTCAGGAGTACGATACCTTTGGCTGGTGGGTGGGGGAGATGAGAGGTGTGATTGGCATAGTGCCCAAAAACTACCTGACAGAGCTGTACATTCTCTGAAGAGCTTGAAGTAAGTGAGAGGAGTGTTCATTACAACATTCTTACTGAAGATACAAAGAAACATTAATAGGGTATATGGCAAAATAAAACATTATGATACTTCAGGACCTTTTCACAATGCAAGATGTGCATCTCACACACACACACATTTTCTAAGCCTCTTCTCCCTCAGGGTCGCAGGTGGGGTGCTGGAGCCTTTCCCAGCAGTCATTGGGTGGAAGGCAGGATACACTCTGGACAGGTCACCAGAACATCGCAGGGCAGATGTGCATCATATATATTTATATATATCTCCTCTCAAGTTATTGCATTTCATGTTAATTCCTTTTTGTTTCGTGGCAGTTTTACTGCTGACTGTATCTATAATTACCAAATCTCAACAGTACAGATAAAACCCATTTATGTGAAATGGAAGAATTAAGACTCTCCAAGTTCATTCATTCAAATAGGCTCTGCTGTATTAAAATGATTTGAAGAGACTGTTTGCGTTCGTTTTTGTATTTTATATTCAAACAGTATTTTTCAAAGTTAAATGTGGTGTTTAAGAATTGTATAAAATCAAGTTTGAGAGATGTGTTAATTTTTGAGGGTTTTCATGTTTGGCTCTGGCTATGAAGTGTCTGTATAATGAAGATTTTGTATTTCAGCCACCAGGTGGCAGTAGAGATTTATTTTTAAGAATTTCAGGCAGGCTCTTTGTTTTGAATTCCAGATAAATGCCTTAATTTAATAAATGTAATAACACCAGCGAAAACTTGGCTCAGTGATTGTTTGTCCCTCTTTGTCTCTGATGCATGAAATCAAGTTTTATCAGATCTATTCTATTTTCTCCATTCATGCTTTTGATATGTACTAAAATTAACATACGTTGAAGGAAGCGTCTGACCTTTTTATGCTCAAACATACAAACAAATCAAACAGCACTTATTTAGCTTCTGGATTGATTATCTTGTGTGGAGGAATTGCTTGGTATATTGGATTGTATCTTCATGGTCCACACGCACCACTGCACTGACATCCACAGAATGTCTGGGCACTGGAGTGAAAAACTTAATTAACAACACGAGTCAGACCGTTACCTTCTCAGAATGTTCCCAAATGAATTGTTTCTATTAGCATATTAACTCATTCAGCCAGGCTGCATGCAATAAATACTGAAGACGTTTTAAATGGCTGATTACATAATGCTGTGATGTATACTAATGCAGGTCTTCAAGCCTGTGTATCCAACTGACCTTTATCCTTCCATGACTGCTTGAATTCAACAACAGTAAACAACATTAAAACAAGGAATTACTCACTAAAATTCCACTAAAATTGAATAACTTTAAGTATTACTTAATATATACCTCCACTTGTGTGGATAGTCTGCCATCCTTAAGTTCTCCTTGATTACTCTGGGCCCGTATGCATACTGACTTGCCAGTTTATTAGGTATATACCTAATATACACTCATTGGCAAGTTTTTTTGAGGTACCTTCTGTATAGGTACCCTGTGTAGGTATACAGTTACTGACTGTAGCCCATTTGTTGCACAGTTTATCACCTGGCCCCCTTAACTCCACCCCATCTATCAATGGAAATGTGCCACCATAGGACCACTGCTGACCAGTTATTGTTTTGGTGCTGGACCATTTTCTGCACAGCCGCGACACTAACATAGCACAAATATGTCAGCTTTGCTGGTGTTTTTAAACACTTTAGTATCCCTGTTGGAGAAACAAAAATATGGTTAACAGCAATCCTGGGGTCAGGACCTGACCACCGACGAAAGCCAAGAGGATAACTAAAATAAATTGTGCATGAACAAGCTTTAGTCTAACTGTACACCTGTCAGGTACACCAACAAGGTAGAAGGTGTAATAAAGTGGGCAGTACCACTCCAATAAGAACTGGTCAGTAGTGGGCCCTATGGTAGTCCCTTTTTTTTAGGTGGATAGGATAGAGGGCTGAGATGAGCAACAGTCTGTAGACCTAAGCTAATAATCTGGCAACTCAATAGATTAGATCAGAGAAACAGAAAGAGTTCTCATTCAGGACCAGTCTTACTCTGTGTCTGTAAACATCTTCAATATGATATGAAAAATAAAGGCCAATTCTGGGTTTCAAATTATATGTAGCATTTTCAGTCCTATACTCTAAAAAATCCTGGGTTATTACCACAACTAAAACTATAACTATGTTACTAAAATTGGGTCAAATATATTGGCAATGTTGTAATTTGTTGGACGGGTTCAGAAAACCCAGTGCTGCCCGGCTGGCACGGCGGATCTGAAAGGGAACATGCACGTAACGTCACGTCTCAACAGCGGCTTACCGCTCGTTTGAGGAGGCCGTGGCAGTAGAGTGAGCTGAAGAAAGTAAGTGACTGATAAATTATCAGTGTCTGGTGCTGTGTCATATTACGTTTAGTGAAATTAATTAATATACGTTAGACACGAGCTCTTTTTAAAATTCTTTTCGCTCGCGAATTACGGTAGAAAAGCGTAAAATAAAACCCCAAATGGTGAAATAGCTATCAAGTTAGCTAGCTAGCTAGCAAGCTGACCATAGTGTTAAACGGGTCAGCCGGCTAGTAAAACGCATTCGTTTGACAAAAATCAAATGTAAAAATGTGGTCAAGCAGCGAGAAGTTTGATTTTTAACCTTTTACTGACGCTACATGGACAATTTACCTGCTTCCCAACAAGTATTTGAACGCTGGTTACCGTCGCTGACTGTACACTACCGTCACTTATTCAAGTTTTTGGCTGTAGTACTCCAGACTTAGCTACCTGGGGTTTTGGCCCCATTACCTATACAAACCGATAAGTAGCTGTGTGTCTAGAGAACTAACGGCTTTATACTTTTTTTAGTTTAGGAACTAATAGCTACGTTAGCTAGTTTAGTTAGCTGCCGTCTTATTAGCCTTGTAGCTCCAGAGAAAAACAACTTTTCCAACCGACAAATTGGCAGTGCCAGTGTGCTACAAGCATTAGGGTTTCAAACAGGGTCTTTCCAGGCTCGTGTACCGCAGATGTTAGTGTTTGTTTTTCTAGCACTTTGAATTCACCTTATGAAGATTTTTTTGATTAGTTGATGAGTTAAATCGTGTGTCTTTGATGAGGAGGAATGCTAAATTCTGCAGGGCTGTGACCAAGAAGGAACCTATTAGTGTAGGCTCTGGTAACGTTGGTCATTCACACATTCCATTGCTGCTTATGCTTTCAGGATTGACCATAGTTGGGTTACATTAAGATAATAATGACTACACATCTAATGCTTATCTGGCCTGTGTGTTTGGAAGAGTAGCTGTAATGGAAGAATGGGTGTTTAGTCTATACGTTGGAACCTGGCTGCATTCCAGTGGCACATTTTAAGTGCTTTAGAGCAGTTCTGAAAGCTGAGGGCTCTACTCTGAGTTAAAGACCCTAAAACACACAACACACCTGTCAGGACCTCAAACAACGATGTATTTGCCAAACTAAAGGCACTTCAACCGTTAATAAGAATTAAGTCAGTGAGATCATTTTTTTTAACTGGACAGATTCATGAAAATGAGGATAAATGTATTTTGGCAATTCATCACTTCCACGCACTAACTGCATAAAGCCTGTGAATAACTCACAGCACCTTCATTACACCATGTTGCTTTGTAACAGTTTGCCAAATCTGTGCTGCTGCCACGTTCTGTTTCTGATGTTAGCGAAATGTGTGCACAATTTAAATCAGGACATTGACTAAGTACAAAACATTTCACTTTTTCCTTAATGGCCTTCTTGGTTCTCTTGGCAGTGTTTTTGTGCAAGCTATAAAGTCAGAAGGCAGTTTCATCCCAGACAAGATGTTTAGTTCTGAACATGTTTTGCTTCAGTCATTTTAACACAGTATCATTAATAATGAGTGATCCAATGTCGTGGCATGGACACATGCCTGAAGCCCTTTAATGCATGCATTGTGTTGTATTAATCAGGTATCGCATGGTCTGATTTGGAGTTTTGATCTTCAAAACTTAACGTTTCTATTACATTAAAGATTATTTGTCTCTGCTGACCCTAATCTGGCTTTACTGTTAGGATTTAAATTTGCAATGTAGTCTATACTTCTGTCAACACAACAGAGTCTCTGCTGTCTCTGCACCAGTGGTTGTTATTAATTACAGTAACAGTTGTTCTGCTATCTGGAATTTTCCTTGGTTCACCTGGTTGTTGTTGATTTTCCAGCCAATACTAGGTTATGTTCTTTCCTGCACAGCTCTGAATTCTTCATGCTGGATCATCACAACCTCCAAAACAAAACACCTTATATACGTTTTTGTAGATATAAAGATATATCTTTGTATTTATTATTTCTTTTCTTATTTTGTGGCGCTGTATGTTGTAAATGTACAGTATCAAGCAAAATGCAGAATGTAGATCTCATGCAAACTTGATGTTAACAGATGTTAGGAAAAATGTAAGAAATATTTAATTTGCATTTTATGTGCCAGACTGAATTCTATAAACAGCTGTTGAAATGTTTTTTGGAGAACACAGTAAAACTTGGTTTAGAGAAATGCCCCATGACCACTAAGAAAAACGGTCTGTACCTTTCAGCAGCTTACTTCTGAATGTCACAGAGAGCAAGAGAGAGTAGCAGAGAGGCTGTAAGACACCTGTGGTGGGAGGTGGGGGTTCATTAGTATGCGTTATATATTTCTCTCCAGTTCCTGGAGACAGAAAGAGGCGGGAGATGAGGGGGGAATCATCTGTCCTCCCCAACTGGCTCTGCATTTTGACATAAAGGACTAAAACAAAGGAGAGAATAGTGCTATTATATGGAACATCATATAGAGAAATTCTGTAGAATATTGAGTAGCTCTATAGAATGTTGAGTAGTAGTATCAGAAAGGCAGGAAAGCAGATTCCTTTTCCAAGTATAAGTAAAAGTTTTATTATGAGCATCATGCATTAGTCAAGGTTACAACAATTGCTGATCCTGTGTCTGCTGTCGCTGTCTTCTTTGAATTGACGAGAAAGCTCAGCCTTAAAGATGGGCGGATGACTACAATAAAGGTTCTATTTTTTTGAAGAATTAAGGTCCAAGTGTTTTCTCTTGTAACTTTTCTGTGACCTCTTTTTTTTCTGGAACAGTGTTTAGTTGAGATGTTGCCACTATTTGGTAACTATTTGGTAATGTTTGAGACAGCTTGACTTTATCATGGACAAAACTTCAGTGTTAAAGAAGAGGACATTTATTTTCAAAAATAATTTAATAATCACATGATACTGAGGTTTTAAACACTTATGTTTATTTTATGTTGCAGTCTAGCATTCCCTAACTTATCCACAAAGGGGCAAATAGCTCAAATAAACACACTACCATGTTTAAAAATTTATAGAAAAGTAAACTTAAACATTTGGATTCACTCTGCACCACATTTGGTAACTAAATTCTGCCATTGGTATTACTTGGTATTGAGATGTCATTGCCATTATTGTTGTTATTACCACGCATGGGGATGCAAGCATTAGTATTACTTTATGTTGGAATGCTGCTTGTCATAGTAATGCTAGTAATGGTTTAATCTGGCATTATAATGCTAGTGTTGCTATTACTTTCTATGGGAAAGCCAGCATTGGTATTACTTGGTATCGGAATGCTAGTACTGTTATTGCTTGGTTTTGGTATTAAAACATTAAAATTACCTTTTGACTTATTGTTGTATAACCTTGGCATTACAAAGCAACGTTATATAACAAACATGATGTAAATCATTCACGTTATACAGTCGGGGTGTTTTTAAGAAGAGTTTTAGAAAAGCATTACTATTATTATTACTTGGCATAGTACAGTTGTATCATCCATCTCTTTCTTTCTCTCTCTCTCTCTCTTTCGCTCTCTGTCTCTCTCTCTCTCTCTCTGACTGCACTGGTCTTGTTTTATAGGACCTGGGAGGGTTTGAGGCAGCAGATGGGCTGCCCTGCTGTGTGCCTGATTGAAATGCTAGAGCTGGAGCGAACTCCTAACACAGTCCCCAGCTCCTGTCAGCACCAGCAAAGGTGGGGAAACAAATCAGCTTCCCAGGGGCTCTGCTGCACAGAGCTGGCCTCTGTCAGGGGCAGCAAAGGCCTGCTCATTTGAGCCCTGCCCAATGAATCCAGCAGCATTTACAAACCTGCTTGCTGCCTTGGTTGAGCCTTTATTGGATATGTCACAACCTAAGCCTTCATAGACCTCACATATGCATCACACTGATAGAGGTGTATCAGGTACATCTGTACACATAGCATTGCAAAAAAGATATTATTTAGATAGAGTTATTATTTAATTATTTTAATAGCTTTTATTAATTCGTTCAATAGTCAAATACAAGTTTGAACAAAGATGTAAATATAGTAAGACTTGAATAATAAAAAATATGTTAAATAATATGCATACATACATGGTGCACTCAAAAAAAAATGTTGGCATCCCTGGTAAATGCACCAATCAGGGCAGTTGGGGGCTGGAGGTTGGAGGAAGTCGTGGGCTGGAGGTTAGGGAACCAGCCCTGTGACCAGAAGGTTGCCGATTTGATCCCCTTGGCTGACAGTCCATGACTGAAGTGCCCTTGAGCAGGGCACCTAACCCCTATTGCGCCCCGGGCGCCGTGGATAGGGCTGCACGCTGCTCCAGGCAAGTGTGCTCACTGCCCCCTAGTGTGTGTTCACTAGTGTGCATGTATGTGGGTGTTTCACTGCACGGTTGGGGTTAAAAACAGAGGTCTAATTTCACAGTGTGCAAACACAGTGACAAATGGTTGTAAATTCTAATTCTAATCAAGAAGTGGCAGCAAGAAAACTGCTGAAAACAGTTGAAACTGGTTATGGTTGGATCTTCCAGCGGGATAATGATTCAGAGCACACCTCAAAATCAACACAAAAATGGTTCACTGACCACAGAATTAAAGTCTTGTCACAGGCATCCTAGTCCCCTGACCTTAACCCCATAGAGGAGTCTCCACAAGGGTGGACATGAGAATTGGAAGAATCTGGAGAGATCTTTTTTTACTTTTTTTTTTTTTTTTTTTTAATGAAGGAATGGTCTATGATCACTTGCCATGTATTCTCCAGTCTAATTAAGCAATACAGGAAAAGTCTCAGAGCTGTTAACTACACAAATTAAATTAAGGGCTGCCACCAATTGTGGCACACAGACTTGAGAGAACTACTTCTTTCATAATTGGTATTCATAAGATATTTCATTGTACTTTAACTAAAGGTTAGGTAGTGAAGAAATGATCAAAGATTGTGTGTGTGTGTAATTTATTAGTTCTTAGCAGTTAAATCTTTATCCATTAGAATCCTCTACAGCTCCATCCATCATTCTGGACATTCTGGCCATGCTTATCACTGTCCTACAAACCAGTGAAGCACTAAAGTACTCACGAATGAACAAATCTTGTATGTGTATCTGCAACAAAATTGGTTTTAATTCATTGAAAATGATTACCAACTTTTGAGCAGTGATTCCATAATATCTATGGTTTCACTAGTCAGATATACATACATATGACCTGATGGGTAGGTCTATACTGTGTCCGTGGTAGGAACGGACAAGTTTGGGATTGTGTGGAGCAGGATGGGGCGTCTTTGTGTCTTTCTTTGATGATATACGGAGCTCCAGGCTTGGGGGCTGAATGATGAGGAGCCAGCCCGCTGTTCTCTGGGTGACATTCAAAGCCTCTATAAATCCCGTTCTTTATGGGTCCAGCTTGCCATAAATCCCAAAGTCTAATTGGAGGTGTAATGAATTACCATAATTAGTCATAGGCGATATTACATTAAAAGGAGGGTGTGTGTGCCGCAGGGACTACTCTATCATGGCAGAGCAAGTGCTGTGTGCCCACATTATAGAGGTATTGGAGGAATTTGACCCAACCTGCTGATCTGATATAAGCTTTGTTTTCTCTCTAAAGATTCATTTGGTTCAGGTTTCGGATTAAGCAGGCTTTTCTTTTTCTGTAATCCGTATATATGTACATTAGAAATATCTTTACATTGATATTGATCATGTGTAATCTGATTTGAACTTCAGGCCAGAATACTAAATGGGTAGTCACTGATTAGGTGCTTTCAGATTTCAGACTGCAATGCAGTTTGCCATTCAGCAGGTCTTAAAAAACATCTGAATCACAATAAATGTTAAAAATTTGACTTGAAAGAGGTTGTTTTTATGTTTAGTTTTATTGTGGTCATCTGTGTAGAGCCTGTGTGCAGGGGGCAGTGTTACTCACTTATTCCTGTACTCCCTCGGCAAACTTTGCTTGATGCTGCGAGAACTATGCTGTCAAGAGCCGTTTGGCTAAATATTGCCCCTCGGTTTTATGATGCTAATAAATGATTTTGTTAATGGATTCGCACCCTGTCCTGTGCCCAGCTTTGGACAGCTCTTTCTCTGACTCTTTTATTACAATTTTATCCTAAAATATAAGGTTTCATAGATAAATGCCATTAAACTATTAATCTTGCGACCACTAAATCCCATTAATGATTCTGAAACACCATTGATTAAAACCCGGGAAACTATAAAAGGATAAGTTTGATCTGTCAGGAAAGAAGAGAGAGTTACAGGTAAAGAAAGAAGGGTGACAGAAAGGCTAAGAACAGCAAGTTTAGAGCAGATGGCCACTTAGAATAGTTTTTTTGTTGTGTATTTATTTTCTGCAGTCGCTTGTGATACTGAACAACTAGAATAAAGCAGCATGGCTATGACTCTTAGAGAAGACACAGTCGATAAAATTGTGATCTATTGTTCTTTGTAAGAAATAACATACCTCTGCTCATCACATTTTCTAATTATTTTCATCTTCACTTTTTACTTTTTTCATTTCTTTGAGCTGCCTTTTTATTTTTTTGTGACTCACTCTCTGCCCCTCTCAGGGATATCAGGAGTGTATTTATGTTGGTATATTGAGGCATTCCTCAGGGAAATATGTTACTTTTCTAACTGGCCTTCTATCAGCATACCATTAAGGCACGTCTTCATTTTTCCCCACTAAATCTGACGCAGACACTGCAGAAATGTAAGCAAATATTAATTGGGGTCATCATCTGTAGACGCAACTCATGCAGGAGACTAATGTAAAATATCTTATTAGGGCCACAGCGATGCAGACAGGGATGCTGATGCATTACATTTCACATGAATGCTGGCCACAGCTGTGATGATTCATAGTGACCACTGAACTCCACCTTCATATTTTACCTGCTGAGTGTTTTATCAATTAAGAAGAAATGCTGGAGGTATGTGTGTGGGGGGGTGTTCTTGTGATTTGAAGCCTTTAACTTTAGACTTGGTGTGACTTGTCTATTATATTGCCTGTTCATTTTAAGGCAGTAAAATTTTAAACTGGCATCAACTGGCCTTTAACCCCAGTGATCGTTGAACTACTATCTCATGAGGTTTTCTGTTGTGTGGACCAAGGCCTGAAAAAAACAAAGTATATGAAGGCAGTAAGGTTAAATCTAACTTCCACAGCTCCTAATGTTCACAGAGCTTTGGCGAGTAATCATTTCATAAGCCATTGTCTACGGTCAGCTCCTTTGTTTCAAATCAAGGACTCGTCTCCTCTCTGGGCAGTGATGCTGAGGGAATGGATGAGCAATTTGTTAAAAGTACTGCTCCCACTGGTCGCTGGTAGTTATTAATTGCCGCTTGTTAATTTGCCAGTGGAAGCAGCAGACCGCCAGATCTTAGCAGTACCACATTTGTCACGCTGACTGAGAGACCTGACCAATGCCTCAGCTTTTGGAATAGTCATCCAAGTCTGGCAGGCCCAAATCATCTTGCAAGTGTGCACAAGTCAGATACTACTATTAATTTATGTAATTTCCAGTCAAAAGTAACTTCAGGCATAACTATGTACAGGCTATTCATTTTTCAGGAGATATTTCTAAGGAGATTAGAAGTAAAATGATTCATTTTTACAAACAAAGAGAAAGACAAAGAACACCAAAATTGTCACCATCAGATAACCAGTACTAAACTTTTTGAGAGAGCAGAAAATCAAACTCCACTCTTGCTTCAAATCTGAGAAAAAACACAGGTGTTTCTGTCCATCCTTCCACTATCAGAAGGCAGTTCAACAATATGAGTCTGATAGGATGTGTAGCTGTCAAGAAACTGTTACTGATAAAAGAAATAGACAAAAAATAACATTTGTAAGTCAAACAAAACTTGACTGAATGTGTTTGATATTACTGGGATTGTAAGAAGCAGCAACCAACTTGCATAAAGCTAATAAAGATAAAATTTTGGAAAATTCTGTTTAATTTTCTTTTGTTTTTGAGGGAACAATAAAAATTTACCATTTTGACTGGAAATTGAATGAAGTCTGACTTCTCACTTTTGCACAGTGCTGTACTTTGAAATAGAGACGAGATTCTTCATGCCAATTTCATCCTGCATGTGACATATTACACTGAAGGCATGCAGCTGAAGTATAATATGGTTAAAATAAAAGGTTTCAGTTTCAAATTTAAACTAAAAGAGAATCATTTTCTTAGAAGGCCATCTCATCAATCCCATACTTGATAAACTCCTAACAACGACTAGGAGAGAAACCAGAGAGAGAGAGAAAGAAATTGACTTGGCAGTCAAAGGAGACATATGTGCAGAAGTTTCTCCCAGAATAAATCAGAGCTATAAGTATGACAGGTGTTTGTCCACCTGCTATAAACATCTCGCCCATGCACTCGGCTGGCCCATCATGGTGTGATTATTTACTGGGCTATGATCCTGTTTACTCTTATGGAGTCCCCAAATCTGATTGCATGCCAGCTGTCCAGCTTAGAGGCCTAGTGCTTGTTAGCAGATGACTGATGGTCTTGCATGCCCATGGGGTGAAGCTTGCCAATGTGAGGAGTAGCCTAAAATGTCAGATGATATTAGAGCTCTTTGAGACAGGTGATCAACTGCCTACCTCGCTCTTAGCTGGTATGGCTGTAAAACTCACACATGTGTGCATGCTCACACTGTCACAAATGCCTCTGGGTGTCAAATTCAAACTGACCCCAAGTCCAAATTCAAGCTCAGCGTCGTCCTTCTCGATATAGCCGTGTAAAAATCCCATGTATTGAACGGAAATGCAGAAACCTTCAGTCGTGTTTAGGATGGAAGCACTGAGCTTAGCAGCATCATTGCCAGGTTCATGCTTCATTCACGGCCAGGGTGGGTTCCTCTGAGTAGCTGCCAAGTGCCCTGAGGTGATTTAGCACCCCAAAGCCAGGGAAGCTAGCATCTGCTGGAGGTCGCTGGGAAGGTGCTGGGTGCCGACTCAGGCCATGGCCAGGTCAAAATTCAACGAGGCTAGAGGACAAGCAATGGCTTTGATGTACGATCTGGTATGAGTGACAGGCACAGAGTCTCTCCAAGTAAGGGCTAGCAGCCAGGCCTCTTGCCCTGTAGTACTCTTCTAATTTTGCCATGTAGGAAACACTCAAGTGATTGGGCCAGCAACTTTTTTACTGTCCACACAGTAGAAGTTGGAATTGTTTTATGGATGGGCAATTTAGGGTAATGCTTTACTTAAACCGCCCACTGCAGATGCTTTGTAAATGCTTACCTGGTCATTAGCTTGCATTTAACTAAATATTTATTAAATTCACTTTAATTTTACCTTGCCATAAACATAGCACTCCATCTAACCCTAAAACCTACACTAAGTAAGTTTTGGGGATTTGGAGACCTCTCTGTTGTAATTGCACAGAAAATGGATGAACATTCTGTTGTTGCCTAGACCCCTCCCTCAAGCAAATGAATCTGATGATTGCGAGCAGATTAAAAGGGTATTTAAGGAGAACTCAGTCAAAAACTGGTGAAGGACATATCTTCAGAGGATGAAAGTAAATGATCTACTATTCTTATCAGATCTTCAGTATAATGTTGATGTTACATTTGAGATCCAAACATTGAGCCTGACCATTTTTAAGCCTGTGAGCATAACGTTAATACATAGACATGACGTGTCCAAAAAACTCCTGTGAAATCCGACTCGCAGCAGCACACAAATGACATATTTTAGCATGTTTTTTCCTTTTCTCTCCTAATGCTATTTCTTTCCATTTTTGCAAACAAATTATGCCTAGCACAGCCCTAGCCATAGCCCAAAACCTAATCCAAACCCTAACCCTGATGCAAATCCTAACCCCAATACCAACACAGTTCATAGTTTACCATATAGCTTGTTAATAACGTGAACTCTATTATCTGTAGATAATGCATAGAGAGCAATTCAATTAAAATGTGAACATAGACAAAGACCATTTTTAACCCCAGATATGGCCTTAATATTACTTTAATTAGATAAATTCTCTTAATAATTCAACAATACAGTCTTAGGAACAGAAGAGGTATTTGAAGTAATGCACTGGATGAACCACATTTGGTCCCCTAAATATCCTTTAAATGGATGGTTCTTATAAGTGGTATTTGTGAGTGCAAAGAACCTTTTTAAAACTTAATGGAACTCCACGTAATGTAAAGCAATCAAAGACTCTATAGCAATGAAAGATTTTTTCTAGAACCATACATTCAAGACAACAACCATTAGGAATCTTGCATCAGTCATATTCAATGCTGGTGCCTCAACATATTATTACACTTCTTTTTCTGCCCATGTGTGCCATGTAACATTAGGCTGTCCTTTAGGAATTTCAGCCTAAACAATTACCTGAGTGTGAAGTACTCATAGTAAGAGTATTATACGAGGAGCAGGTGTGGTAATTTGAGTCATTTGTGGCAGCGAGATGATGAATGGTGTCTGGAGTAAACAATCAGACCAAGGCAGTGGATCTATTGCCGAGTAAGGAGAATTTAGTCTCATCATAAAAGAATTCTCCCTCCCTCTATTTCACTCCGACACTTTTATGCTTTTTTTATTTTCTAGCTCATTGCGGCCGCAAGCTGCATGCTGATTTATATGACCTGGCAGGGATACAAGGGGCCCTCGAGAGACCGAGCCCTCTCCCAGGCACCCCCTCCCCTCACATACACATACACACACAGAGGTCTCACCTAGTGTGCACCTACCTTCACCCCCCAGCCTTGTTCCGTATTTCCCGCCTCTAACAAGATATTAGCGTAGCGCTGTTATTCAGCCCTGGGTGAGGACCTGCAGGAAACAGTGCTCCTTAAAGGCCTGCACACAAACCCATTTAAAATGTGCCAAAGGAAATCACAGACACCCGCTGATTCAAACTCAGGGTATAATGAAGCCCTTTTTGTGTGTTGCGCTTGCTTCTGAAGAGATCTTTGTCCTCAACAGTGTAGCAATCTGTGGTTTCATAAGGCTCAAGTTAAATACTGAGAAGAGATGACTATCAGTGTGCTGATAAAAAATGTAATTCAGGACAAAACCTAGCGAGGGAGAGACTGGATCTGTTGATAAGGCAGCAAGGCAGCTGTGTCCAATTCAGTTTTTCCCTTATCATGTAAAGAGGACAGACCCTGGAGGAGAAGGGCTTTAAGTTTATGACTTGCTTATGAGTATGTGCAGTAGACATGACCTTGAGACTTCTCTATCCAATGCTGTATTTCCTCATTGTCCCCTTAGTAATCAGCAGCCGTTTGATGGTGACATTTAACTCTTTAAATCCAGCTCATTTTAGGGCTTATTATCTAGTAACTTATCATTTATGTACATATATGTAGTGAATGTAATATGTGTAGAAATATATGTAGAATGTAATACATGTAGAAATATATTCAGTTACACGAGTAAGGGATGAATGCAGCTTTGGATCTCCCCAAGAAATGACAAAATACAGCAATAATGTAGTGCCAGAACAACTTTTGGCAAAACAAGACAAAACAATAACTTTTCATTAAATTACAATTCAGACTCAAATGTGGTATTAATGTAAAGCAGGATTGCCCAAACCTTTTGTCTTGTGCAATGTTTGTGGTGGGCCAGGGACCAGAATGACAAAGCAAGATTTTAAATTGAGGTTTTTTGATTTTATAACATTTCACTATATTTTGTTATTAAATACTAAAATGCTATTTTAAAATAAAACCTAGATTTTAATAAGCTATATAAAATGTAAAATATGTTTATCTCATTGGGTGAGGAAATGGCAGACATAATCAGATGTCCATGGGCTGCAGTTTGAGAGCCCTGATAGACTTTGTTGGAAGTTGGAAAAAAAAAATTGAATAATACCATTATTTTCTTGTTGCTGACAATAATAGTGACTTATGAGAGGTTAAGCTATCTACAAATATAGTTGTTCTTAAACTTTCAAAGGTTATAACAATGCCTCACCTACATCTAAAAGTCTATGCTATGCTCAGATAGAAGTCTGCAATACAAAGATGCAGCCTGTGTGTGTGGATGAGTCACTATCTAGGATAATCTATGGGCTGTAAAATGCAGCTGCTGATGACATTTAACACCCAACCAAACGACACTGCAGCCATGATCTGCCCTACATCATTTCTCCATAATTTCTTCATCTCAGGCAGCATCGCTGCCTTCTACTGCGGTCCCACCCAAGCGGAACCAGGCAAAGGTAGCCTGTCAGACTTTGATGAACGAGGGACAAGCTACATCCAGATTCATTTTCCACCCGACATGTGATTGACAGCGGGAAAATGTCTGGATGCGGTAGCAGTGGCAGAGAGAGCTGTTTCTCAGACTGAGCTGAATGTAGAGACAGGACACATAGAGACAGCACACCCCCTCAACCCCCCCTCACACCAGTGGAAGCAGTGGAGTCTCGCTTCTGATGAAAGACAAATGAGTTATCGCATCAGGCCAGCATATATTTTGTGTAAAAGATAGGGAGGTGATGTAAAGGACTCTGCTTGTAGATCATTTTTCTTAACTCTATTTGCATCTAACTTGTGTGTGAGTGAGTATCTCTGTGTGCATATTCAGACACGTGTGTATGCTTTCCATCTAATTCTCCAAGTGATTTGCAACCTCACCATAACTAGTTTGATTTAGCCATTGACTTTTTGAACTACTGTTTTTATGGAAATAGCTGATTTTTAGCTTAGTGTTCTGAAACATCTAGCACTTTTGACAAATTGTTTTTGTTTTAGTAATTACTATTAATTTTAAAAGTAGAACATTTGAGGTCATGAGTTATTGCAAATAACATCATAACTGTGATTTGGTCACTGTGAATTATGCCACCATTTACACGACCACTTATTAAGTCAGTGATGGCAGAATTAACAAGAAATGTATTTACACACAATTAATAGCCTGCTGGAAATTGGAGTTGGCAGATGTAGAGAAAAGTGAGTGGTAATTTTTTTTATTATTATTATTTTTTTAGAAGGACATTAATGCCAATTTAGCTAGTCCACCTCAAATTTTGGTAACTTTATAAAGCAGGCATATAAGTTACGTAGTTATTAGAGAAAAAAACTGAAATGTGAGTCTCCAAAACGGCTATTAATGTTCAAACAATTAACACTTATTGATTAATGAAGGTAAAATGCAAATAAAACAGAAATCAGTGATTTGTGAATCTACCTTGACCAGTGCTTGAATAAAAAAGTACAATTACAAGATCAGTTCAGGGAACCCAGAATCCAGAAATCTCCATTCATAAATGAAAAGGCCATAAACTACAGTTGAACACCTGTGACCTTTGATCCCTCAGATGGCACTGCATTAAAAAACAACATATTTCTATGATGGACATTACCACATGGACTTTGAAATACTTGGACTTTGAATAAATTTGTTGTCTGCCTCCACAAATGCAATACTTTTCACAGTGGAAGCCAAATGTCAACAATATCCAGAAACGCCTGCAGCTTCTCTGGGCTCAAGCTCATCTGAAGTGGACTGATGTATCATGGCAAAGTGTGCTGTGATCTGACAAGTCAACATTTCAGATCCTTATGGAAATAATGAACACTATATTCTCTGGGTCAAAAGAAAAATTGACATTGATTCTGATTATTCAGGAAAGATGTCAAGATACTGATCTTAAAGCACAAAAAGATGGCATGTTTTATACCAACTTTACAGCTTATGACAAAGTAAAGGTCAGATACAAAGGGTGTGTGTGTGTGTGTGTGTGTGTGTGTGTGTGTGTGTGTGTGTGTGTGTGTGTGCTGGTGTGCTGATTTGTGATTGGAATGGACTACAGTGCTGATGTGCCCTGCAGCAGATGGTTGAGTCCCCTGTGGAGTCTTTCTCTTCTCTCTCACCTTCTGTAGCTTCTGTGGGAGAAGCATTACGCTCATTCAGCACTAACCAATGACCTCCACACACACATACACCTCAATATCTTTTAATGGGATTTTTCACCCCATCTATATTGAATGAATGCAGGTTGTTCTGCCCTAGCCTCATTCCTTGATATTTCTAGGATGTATTTCCTAGATGTATTTCAGCTGTCTGCCCCACTTATGGAGTTTGCTTGTCTACAATACAGTGTTTGTCCAAAAGTATGTGATTACCTGAACATCACAACTAAGTCTGCTTGCTGAACATTTCACTCCAAAACGATGGGCGTTAAGAAAGAGTTGGTCCTATTTTGCAGTCTGCGCTCTCTTTCTGCTGCATTTTGGAACATGAGTGCAGGGAACATTGCATTCCAGTTCATCCCAAAGGTATTGGATGAGTTTAGAGCACCAAACGTTAGAAAACTCTAGGCCTCATAAGGTTTTTCTTAAATTTGGTCTTAAGAAAGTTTCGAAGAATAACTGTCAGATTCATGACATGTTCTTAAAGAGCAGAATTGTTCACACCTTTGTGCTCTTGTGTGTGCGTAGATGCTGTAAATCCCAAATAAGAAAACATCTGGTAAATGTCTTATTCTTTGTAAAAACTGTGTAAGTTGATTTTAAGAAGAATTGTTTTCTTAAAAATGGTTGGTAAATGAGGCCTTCAGTCTGTAGGGATTTCACTTTGTGTTAAGGGGCACTGTCATGCTGGTATAGAAAAAGCTCTTTCTCCAAACTGCTGCAATGAAGTTGGAAGCACATAGTTCTCTGGAATGTCTTTGTATGCTGCAGCATTAACATTTCCCTTCACTGTAACTCAGAGGCAGGGTTGGGATAGCTACTGAAAAATTAGTAGTTAGCTACTTTGTAGCTACTTTCCAAAAATTTGTAGCTAGCTACACTTTAGCTACTTTTCCAGAAAAAGTAGTGGCTACTCTTTTAGCTACTTTTTGAAGAGTAGTACACTACTTTTTAGCTACTTTGAAAAGCGCAATTATCAGAACGTTTATTAATCTCCACCTGACGCACCAAACCAGCCCAGCTGATAGTGTGAGCAAGACATTTAATCCTGTGCCAGAAAGAAACCTACAACTGAAAAACTGCAAATATACAAGATCACCAAAAAGTGTAACCAACAATCAAAGTTACACAACCAAAGGCGTGATATCCAACAAAAGTTAAGACTAAAGGCAAAGTCAGTCATTCCAGGTTCTTCCTAGCAAAAATCAGCAAAAAGAATTTTGTGCAAAGCGTTGTCAACTGTTAAAATAAAACTGCTCCAATTTAAACATTTCAGCAAGACACACCAATCAGGCCTTCACATTCAGCACAACCCACACTAACACACCACCACCACATCAGTGTTACTGTAGTGCTGAGAATGATCCACCACCCAAATAGTACCTGCTCTGTGAGGGTCCATGGGAGTCCTGACCACTGAAGAACAGGGTAAAAGGGGGGTAACAAAGTATGCAGAGAAATAGATGGACTACAGTCTGTAATTGTAGAACTACAAAGTGCACCTATATAGTAAGTGGAGCTGATAAAATGGACAGTGAGCATAGATACAAGGAGGTGGTCACAATGGTATGTCTGATCGGTGTGTGTACAGACAGACATTCACATTCAGAGTCTTTATTAAACTTCAACAATACTTTATCCTCAAAATCCTCATCAGTGATTCTGGCTCTGTTTGGGGTGAGAATCAGGCCTGAATAGTCTCTCCACTGCTGCAGAGCTGCAGCAGCTCCACAACAGAACTAGATTTCTAAGTAAAATAACATAATAATCCTCCTTTGCTGTAAAATCGCTATAACACCTAGTTCTAACACAGTTGTCACAATAAATGGTCTTAAACGCTGGAGTTAATGCCTAACTTGAGTTTAATGCTGAAGACTGACACGCAGACTGCTGGACACATCAATGCAGATAACGAAATGGACAAGACAGATTTGAGTCAGACATCAATAATTTGGAGATAAATGGACTTATTTACATTTATAAATCACTCTGGTTTCCTGATATGTTTAATTTGCAGCAACTCGCAAAACTGAAATCAGTTTCTCTTTCTCCAGCTTCTTGTTCCAATTCTTCTGTTCCACCTTAAATGGCCCAGCAGGACAGTCTTGATGCCTCCGGCACCATTTAAAGTGGAACGGGAGAATTGAACGAGGAGCTGGAGGATGAGGAGTGACTTCAGCCTCGTAAAAAGTCAAACACTGAAAGACATTTTACAAGAAAGTTGTGGAGAAATTTCCTGAGATGTGAGAAAAGCGACTACAGCTGAACTGAAGGTTAAAGCAGAGAAAAGTGAGTCTGATGTTTAGCCTTTACTGTCAGCACATACTGAAACATACTTATAGCCAGGAAAGTAAAACAGAAAAAATGTGCCTCCCAAGGTGGGGGGCTCTTCTTAACATTTCGGTTGTGACCCCTGAGATAACCCTACTAGTAAGGGGTGATCAGCACGTGGGGCACACGCGTACCCGTTTACCCCAACTGTCCGTGGCTCAGTCAAAATTGCACAGTTGCCACCAGCCCAGTAAATGACCGTGTTCTGTGGTTCATTTTGCGCAGATTGACTGAAGCCTGTAGCGAAAACATTTGTAGGCGCTACAGCTGCTAGCTACATTTCATACAACTGTATCGGCTACAGCTACAAATATTTGAAAAAGTAAAAAAGTACAAAAAGTAGCGCACTATTTAGCACTACTCTGCCATCCCTGCTCAGAGGCACATCCCAAACCCTGAAAAACCCTGTAAAATGCTGAACTAGAGCTGCCTAATTCACCTATGTTGTAAAGTTGGCCTTCGCTCATCCATACATGGAACAGTTGTTCTGGACATTGTTTAAGTTCTGTGGTCTGGTCCTTGGCCAGGCTTTCTCCTTCATCGATTGATGGAGGATTTTTAGTGTTGTCATGGCAGCTGATTGGCGTTAACAGACGAGGTCTCAGCTGCTCTCTGCTTCTCTCCAGACAGCTCAAGGTTAACTGTCTATAGACAAATGAAGCAGACAATTACAGAGCAGTCAATAGTTCTCCACTGTCCTGTGAAATATACTGCTAGCGTAAAAGTTTAGATTAGCGGAACATCCTGAGGGGCAGAATCTCCTCCTGTGGAAGGTCTGATCTTATTTTTGAATCGAAGGTATGACCGAGTTCTCTGACTTACTGAATGGTTGAAGTTTTGTAATATGTGATTGTAATGATGCTATTAATCTGAGAACAGTGACAAACTGTAAATGTTAAGAAGTGAAAAAATAATACACTGAATTTACTTGATGTAGATATCTTTTTTTCATTGACATGTAAAGTGAAAAATTACAGCCCACTGTTTTGGTGTGGCATGTAGAGGGAGACAATTATGAAATTTGTATCTTCATCTGAAAGGTATATTTGTCATAATAATGTCCACTACAGGCAACCGTTCACTATTTCTGTCTAGAATTTAGCTAAAGAAAAACAAAACTTTTTTCCTGTCTGAATGATACACAGATGTGCCCATTAGAATGTGCCTGAAAAAACCCAGATAGTGGTGACCAGCTATGTGTGCAGAAGATATCAGAAGCAGAGTATGTTGGCAGAGTGTCTGAGGCTGAAACTAGGAACCACCCAAATATCTGTAAGACAATTAATTTTAGGTTGATAGCTGCCAACTTTCAAGATAATTAAGGCATAGCGTAACAAACATCATGAACACATTTATTGGTGAATATGTATTAGCCATGTCTCAAAGACAAGGATGCAGCCAAGGAAGATTGTGTTTCTCTAACATTACAGACCTGAAGGCTTGCTGGTTTGTAGGATGCTTCAAATGATATTAAAGAATTCAAAAGCTGGTTTATCTTTCTAACCTTCAATCACCTGCAGTCTTTCACTCACAACCCAAAAACCTTCAAAATTGGCGAATACAGAAATATAATGACATGTAAAAAACTCAATTTAATGTTTTTAATTGTAATATTTTAAGGTCCTGTGTTGCTTATGTTAGTAAGCCATGATGCATTGGTACATCCTGCTCAGTTGATCTCGAATATGAGTGAGTGAACACCAAAGAAGAGCCTTGTGGTAGCAAGGTCTCTTCTACCTCAACTGCACCCTTCACTTTGACCCATTTACATCTGGTTGCTTCATAGAACTTTGACTTGACTCTTGACTTGACTTCACAAAGCAGCTTTACAGAAAAATCAACATTACAGAAAGAAAATCCAGGTCCAAGCCCCCATGAGCAAGCCAATGGCTCAGAAGGGGAACCCATCCTCCTGTGGTCAACACCAAATTGCAAACATTGTTAGTACGAAGTATTATAGTGTTATAGTATAAAGTGGGAAAAACAGGTGGGGCAATGGTTAATTTGATTAGTTTATGATTAGCAGTGGCAGCAGCAGCATCTGAGGGTGAGGATTTCGCAGCATTGTACAGCATGAAGCTTAATGGTGGTTAAGCCAGTCCAGAAGGCTGGCGAACAGTGGGCACCCGATTAAGGTAGAAGAGGCAACAGCATCAGAAGCACAGGATGGGCAGCTGTTCAACTCGGCAAAGAGAGAAAAAAAACAGAGTTCTGTAATGAGTGACTGACCACAGATTACAGAGCAGCAGAGACTCTGTCAAATCTAGATCTAACGGGGAAAACAAACTGCCAGAAGCTTGAGTATACAAGTAAGTTTTTAGCCTAGGCTTAAAGACTGAGTCTGAGTCCCAAATATTAACAGGAAAATTATTCCAAAGCTGGGGGGCTTTGTATGAGAAGCCCCCCCCCTTATGTAATTCTAGGTACTAGTAGTAAACCAGCACCTTGTGATCTAAGTGTAGGTGTGATGGTTCATAGTAGGAGAGAAGTTCACTCAGGTACTCAGGTACTGAGGGGCGAGTCCATTTAGAGCTTTAGGTCAGTAATAGAATTTTATAATCAATGCAAAATTTAACTGGTAACCAGTGTAGGGTTGATAAAACTGGGCTGATATGTGGTTCTTGTGAGGACTCTGTCTGCAGCATTCTGGACTAACTGAAGCTTGTTAAGGCTTTTGCTGGGACATCCAGACAGCAGGGCATTACAGTAATCTAGCCTTGAAGTAATAAATGCATGAACTAACTTTTCTACGTCCTGTAGAGATAATCTTCTTCTTTCGGCTGCTCCCTTTAGGGGTCGCCACAGTGGATCATCTGCCTCCATCCTGCCCTATCCACTGCCTCCTCTACTTTTACACCAACCATCTCCATGTTCACCTTCACTACATCCATAAACCTTCTCTGAGGTCTACCTCTTCTCCTTCTACCCGGCAGCTCCATCTCCAACATTCTTTGACCAATATATCCAGTATTCCTCCTCAACACATGTCCAAACCATCTCAACCTGGCCTCTCTGGCTTTATCTCCAAACTGCTCCACCTTCACTGTCCCTCTGATCTGCTCATTTCTAATCTTGTCCATCCTTGTCACTCCCAACGAAAATCTCAGCATCTTCATCTCTGCCACCTCCAGCTCAGCCTCCTGTCTTTTAGACAGAGCCACAGTCTCCAAACCATACATCATAGCAGGATGCACTACTGTCTTGTAAACCTTCCCTTTCACTCTTGCTGCTATCCTTCTGTCACACATCAGCCCTGACACCAGTCTCCACCCACTCCATCCTGCCTGCACCCTCTTCTTCACCTCTTTTCTACACTGTCCATTGCTCTGGATGGTTGACCCAAGATATTTGAAGTCATCCACCTTTACGACCTCTACTCCTTGCATCTTTACCTTTCCACCTGCCTCCCTCTCATTCACACACGTCTTATCTCTACTGACCTTCATTCCTCTCCTCTCCAGTGCAAACCTCCACCTCTCCAGATTCTCTTCCACCTGCCCTCTACTCTCACCACAGATTACAATGTCATCTGCAAACATCATGGTCCATGGAGCCTCCTGCCTGACTTCATCTGTCAGCCTTTCCATCACCATTGCAAACAAGAAGGGGCTCAAAGCTGATTCCTGATGTAACCCTACCTTCACCTTGAAACCATTTTTCACTCCAACTGCACACTTCACCACTGTCTCACTATCCTCATAAATGTCCTGCACCACCCTAACATACTTTTCAGCTACACCTGACTTCCTCATATAGTACCACAGTTCCTCTCTTGGCACCCTATTATATGCCTTCTCTAGATCCACAAAGACACAATGTAGCTCCTTCTGACCTTCTCTGTACTTCTCTACCAACATTCTCAACGCAAAAATTGCATCTGTTGTACTCTTTCTGGGCATGAAACCAAACTGCTGCTCACTGATCTGAACCTCTCGCCTTAGCCTTGCTTCAACAACTCTTTCCCATACCTTCATGGTGTGGCTCATCAACTTTATACCTCTGTAGTTGCTGCAGCTCTGCACATCACCCTTGTTCTTAAAAATGGGGACCAGTACACTGCTTCTCCACTCATCAGGCATCCTCGCACTCTCCAGGATTTTGTTAAACAACCTGGTTAAAAAAGTCTACTGCCTTCTCTCCTAAACATCTCCATACCTCCACAGGTATATCTGGACCAACTGCCTTTCCATTCTTCATACTTTTTAAAGCTGCCCTCACTTCCACCTTACTAATTGTCTGCACTTCCTGATCCACTATCTCTCCCCCCGTTGTCCTCCTCTCTCGTTTTCCTCATTCATTAGTTCTTCAAAGTACTCCTTCCATCTACTCAACACTCTCTGTTCACTCACTAGTACATTTCCCTCTCTTCGTTTATCAGCCTAGCCTGCTGTACATCCTTTCCAGCTCTATCTCTCTGTTTAGCCAAATGATACAAGTCCTTTACTCCTTCTTTACTGTCCAGCCTCTCATACAGCTCATCACAGGCCTGAGCCTTTGCCTTTGCCACCATTCTTTTCGCTATGCGACTAGCCTCACAGTACTCCTGCATACTTCCTTCATCTCTCTGGTTATCCCACTCTTTCTTAGCTGCCTTCTTCTTCTGAATACTCTCCTGGACATCCTCATTCCACCACCAACTTTCCTTGTCTTCTTTCCTCTGACCAGAGGAAACACCCAATACATTTTTGTCAGTTTCTCTCACCACCTTAGCTGTAGTTTCCCAGTCCTCAGGTAGCTCCTCACTGCCCCAAGGGTCTGTTGCAATTTTTCCCTGAACTGCCTGCAACCATCCTCCTCCTTCAGCTTCCACCATGTAATCTTTGGCTCTGTCTTCACTCTCTTCCTCTTCTTTGTTTCTAATCTCATGTGCACCTCCCTCCACTCTTGTATGTCACCCTGTGTTCTTCCCTCTTCTAAAAATATGTGTTCACCACAGCCATTTCCATTCTCTTTGCAAAATCTACAACCATCTGACCTTCCGCATTTCTGTCATTCACACCATACATACCCAGCACCTCTTCATCCCCTCTGTTTCCTTCACCAAATGTCCATTGAAGTCTGCACCAATCACTAATCTCTCCTCTCTAGGGACACCATCTACCACTTCATCCATCTTACTCCAAAATTCCTCTTTCTCCTCTGACAACCAACCTGTGGTGCATATGAATTGACCACATTCAAAATTACACCATCAACCTCCAACTTCAGGCTCATGATCCTATCTGACACTCTCTTTACATCCAGAACACTTTTCACAAGCTGTTCCTTTAGGATTATCCCTACTCCATTTCTCTTCCTCTCTACACCATGATAGAACAGTTTGAATCCACCTCCAATGTTCCTGGCCTTGCTTCCTTTCCATCTGGTCTCCTGGACACACAGAATATCTACCTTCCTTCTCTCCATCATGTCTGCAAGCTCTCACTTGTCCCTATGTTCAGAGTCCCTACTCTAACCTCCACACTCCTGCCTTTCCTTCTCTCTCGCTGCCTTCTAACCCGCCTTCCTCCTCTCCTCTTTGATGGTCTTCGACCTACAGTAGTCCAATTTCCACCGGCACCCTGCTGGTCAACAGCACCGGAGGTGGTCGTCGTTAACCCGGGCCTCGACCGTTCCGGTATGGCAATCATATTTGTGATCCGCATGATAGTTTTGGCACAAGTTATATGTTATATGGCTTTCGTTTTGCATGGCAGAGTTTTAACTTGCACTTGTAGATGGAGTGACGAACTGTGTTCACTGACAGTGGTTTTCTGAAGTGTTCCTGAGCCCATGTGGTAATATCCGTTACAGAATGATGTCGGTTTTTAATTCAGTGCTGCCTGAGGGATCGAAGGTCACAGGGATTCAATGTTGGTTTTCTGCCTTGGTGCTTACTTGCAGAGATTTCTCCAGATTATCTGAATCTTTTGATGACATTATGGACTGTAGATGATGAAATCCCTAAATTCCTTGCAATTGCATGTTGAGAAATGTTGTTCTTAAACTGTTGGTCTATTTGCTGACGCAGTTCACAAAGTGGTGAACCTCGCCCCATCCTTGCTTGTGAACGACTGAGCCTTTCAGTGATGCTCCCTTTATACCCAATCATGACACTCACCTGTTTCCAATTAACCTGTTTACCTGTGCAATGTTCCAAACAGGTGTTTTTTGAGCATTCCTCAACTTTCCCTGTCTTTTGTTGCCCCTGTCCCAACTTCTTTGCAACGTGTTGCAGGCATCAAATTCAAAATGAGTGAATATTTGCAAAAAACAAAGTTTATCCGTTTCAACATTAAATATCTTGTCTTTGTAGTGTATTCAATTGAATATAAGTTGAAAAGGGTTTGCAAGTCATCGTATTCTGTTTTTATTTATGTTTTACACAACGTCCCAACTTCATTGGAATTGGGGTTGTATATGATTCCTATACAAATAGAAGCTTAATTTTGTTAAGTTAATCTTAAGTTTATTATTCACAGAATAGGCTTGGTTATTTCTGGCAAAATTTCCTTGAGTAAATAAAAGGTAGAAGATTGTGCGAAACAAACAGTTTTAACTAGTCAATTGTCTTGAAGTAAGGTAAATGATTCCAGCCTCTCTGCAGTGATAATATTCTCAGGATCTAGACTGGCATTATAAGGCAGCAGATTTGTAGAGTTTAACTGCGTGTTCTGAATTTTCTGCCTAATTTTTTCGATTTTATCACTGAAGAAATGAATAAAATCATTGCTGCTATAGGCTAAAATTTTCTGCCTAACTATTTTACTTTTTAATGGAACCACACTATCTAGAGTAATTCGAAAAGTACCCTCTAAGAACTTGGTCATAATATCTAACTCGGTAGGATTAGTTGGGCAGCTGACAGAAACTAGTAATTGAGGAAGGTTTCTGATAAAGCTGCCAGCTGTGGAGCAAGTTATAATCCACTTAACACAATAGTATGGTGATGAATGCACATTACCACTAAAGTGAATTTCGTATGAGATTAAGTAATGGTCTGAAACTGCTGTGCTCTGGGGAGAACGGCTAAGTTATCTATGTCTACACCAAATGTCAGAATTAAGTCTGGAGTGTGGTTGTGGTAGTGTGTGGTCCCCTTTATAATTTGGGTGTACTGTGTGTCAAGTGTACTGTGGTGTAAGGTTTTTTGAACATGGATCATGCTGCTCTCATTCACAATCAAAGTTATGCAATCAGCTATTGCAGGTAGCACAGTGCAGACCTGAATGATAAACTAATTATTTCACTTTATTTATTTAGATTTTTTTTTCTTTTGCTCATGTAAAGGCACTTAAATTGTAAGTAAAAATCAGTGGGAATTGTAAATCACAATGAATTTTTCCTTTCATTCCTTTCTGAATGTTGTTTTCTGTCAGTGACAGAGTCAAAGCTCAAGATGGTTCAGTGGCTGATAAAAGTCACTACATTTTGATAGAACATTTGAGAGAGTTTGCCTTTAAAATGTCCCAAAATACCTGGCCTACACACTTGAATTACGTAAGTTTACCGCATTGCTTTATATTCATTGTGCTTAGTCTTGGCACGCAACACCAGAGTGACCAAAGGATGTTAAATTAAAAATAATACCAACGTATATGTGCATTCAAGACATTGACTTAACAGCCACTGGCATTCTGTTCCAACCATATGTCCACATGCCTGCATCCCAGGGAGAGTATCTGAGCTCTAAGACAGATTTACAGTCCACAGTCTGTAATAGCCACACATTCTACACACCATAGGAAAGCAGTTATGCTGTTAGTGCTGGCCGTGGACCATTGTGTTAGTCCACAGTGAACCCTGAGACAGTGTCAGAGCATGTGTGCTGTTCTGGGTGATGGTTATAGTAGGCGGCCCTGTGCCTGGCCCTGGTCTCTGCCCTCTGCCTCTAATTGGACAGTGCTGTCACGGGCAGATGACGGCTCTCCCATTTGAATATCAGCCACGTCCACACAGCAGCAGCCATGACATCTTCATTACCACTGCGTGTGAAGAGGGACGGGAGGGGTAATGTAAGCAGCACACACACTCGCGCTCAGACACACACTCACATGCTCTTTATGAGCAAGTCGACAGACCCTGAGAGGATTAATAAGACAGCTTCAGTAGAGAATCCTCCTATTTCCAATTTGGTGCGCTCGCCCCTGCCCCGTTAGTCCATAGTGAGCAGAGGAGGGCCAGAAGTGCCTTTACCTGTCCGTCATGGAGCGAGGAGCCCTTTATTTCTCCTCATTATGAATTTATAATGAATATCACCATCACCTCAGGACGACACAATAATCTAATTAATGTAGCCAATGTGTCAGACGTGTTAAAGCTTGTGGCGTGTGACATTACACAGTGTAGTCTCTGCTACCACCCACACCCATATACAGAGCTTTCATTGGCAGTGCAGCACCTAAGAGTTAAACAAAAAAAAAATATTACATCCAACTGCTCAATGCTTTTTTTGACAATAAGTCAACATCATTAATGGACAGTAGTAGTGTTGTAACGACACTACTAGTTCTCTCCTAATTGTTTAGTTCAGCTCAATCCATTATCATCATCCAGATACATTTTTTTTCATCCTTCCAATCTTAAAACCAACAGCTGTGTCCTCCCAGTAAAAACTGTTCCCAAAGGTGTCACCTACAATGTGTTCCCCTTCAAAGAGGAAGAAAACACTAACATTCTCATAAGCAACCCAAGCTCACCTTAGATGCCACACATCTTTTTCACAGGCATCTAAAATGGTGAAAGGAGATATTTCTGAGAAGATCAAATAATCCACTTGCAGGAAGGGTCAAAAGGAAATCAGAGGAAAATAAGTGGGGAAAAAAACTCAGGAGTTTCCTAAACTTGAGTTCAAAAAATGATTAAGATTAAAAAGACAAAATGGGATTTTAACTACTGTTCAAAACCTGACAGACCATTGAAAATTTTACCATTTAGATAAACAGCACTTAATCTTTGAGAGAGAGGAGAAAATCAAGCCCAAATCTGAAAAAAAAAATCTGTCCATCCTTCCACTCTGAGAGAACAACTGAATGTTGTGAGTCTGATAGAATGTGTGGAGGTTAAGAAGCTGTGACACTGAAAAAGAAATAGACTTTGCACTGCACTAGATCACTGAAACTGGACAGCTGAGAAATGGAGGAAGGTTTCATGGACTGATGAGTCTAGATTTGTAATTTGGATTACTTGGATTGTAAGGAATGCAAATACCTTCTAAGACTGAACTTTACAACAGATAATAAAGTTAAAGGGTGACAAACTAGATACTGAACAAAAATATGTCATAGTCATTGAGGCTTCTGGTTAATTTTCTTTTAAGTGTGTTTTCTGCTTTTTCCTGGTGCTGAAAATGAATAACATAAATTAAAAGGTTGTTTTGACTGTAAATTTAAGAAGTGGAAACATTTGTATGTATTTAATCTAGTGAAATGAAAACTATAACAAAAAAAGGTAAATAGCTGATTATGATTCTAATCAGGCAAGTCCCCCTGTTTTCAATTTGTTTTGCTCTACTACCGCAGCGCTCAATCCTGGTGCTGGAAGACGCCTGCTCTGCATTTATCAGTCGTTCTCACCTCTAACACACCAACTTCAAATCAGGAAGGTCTTGTTAATTAGCTGATAAGTTGAATGAGGTGCGTTGGAGCAGGAAAAACAGGCAAATAAACAGAGAAGACATCTTCTGGTAATAGGATTTAGAATTTTTGAAGTAGAGCACAGCAGTTTGAAAGCAGGAGGGTCATAAGTTTCAAATGTGGGTCCCAAAAAATTTTTAATTCCTCACTTTTTGACATTTCACTGGATTTCACCTTGACTTGTTCTTTTACATTATAGAACATAATTTGTGATGTTCCTGGATGTCTTTGAGGAGTCTAAATCAACAGATAAATAAAAACAAATTAATTTTCTATCTATATTTTTCAGATGTCAAAACAAGCTGTAATTTGTCAGTAGTTTGATGTAATCCAAGAAAATTAGTGGTGAAAAACAAAAGAATGAATCACCTTCTCAGTTTCTTGCAGTGTAAGGAGTCTTAACTCATGCAAAGCTCATTGTAAACTAAACATCTCACTTTCTTGTTTTTCTGTCCTTTCGTCAGTATGAGTTGTAGCTGCACTGAACACTGGAGAGAACTCAGGGGAAAAACGAATGCTGTGGATGTTGCAGCATGACTCAAATGTCACCTGCTCTGACTGGGCTGCAGAATGACTAATTCAGCTCGTGAAGGAGTCGGTGGAAGGGCCGACTGTGTCAGCCTGGTAGGTGGACAGAATGACAGCTTAATGACATTAACCAACACACACCGTAACCGCACAGGGAGCAGGCCTGTCAGTGTGGCAGACCACTCACACTGCCGCTAGAGCTGCTGAACTGTCTGACACTCTCTCTCACTCTCACTCTCTCTCTCACTCTCTCTGTCTCTCTCTCTCTCTCACTCTCTCACACACACACACGCTTGTACAATGCCAAGATGAAGTTAGAAATGTAGTTGCCTGTGAGGCATTTGAAGAGTAATTAGTTAACCATTGGTAAACTGTAATCAAGTTCTTTAGGTTACACTTGAAATGTTAAACAAACTGATTTTTGTTTCAGGAGAAAAAAAAACACTTTTAGCACAAGCTCAAACTGATGGTAGACGCTTTGTGTGGTGAAGGCCTAGAGAAGAATTTTAACCGTACTGCACTGAGTGCTGTAAAACATAGAGGTGGAAACTTCAGTGACTGTTCAATGGCTGTTTTTTCTTCCAGTGGCGTCTTTGAGCTTTTGTTCATTGATAGGATCATGAACTCAGAAGTGTACTAAGGAATTTTGGAAGTCTGCAAAAAACTGCTCAAACAATAACGATCTGAAACATGCCAGACACCTTTTAAAAGTACCTTGCCAAAAAGGAAACTAGTGTTGAAAATGTCTGTTAAAAATAATGACCAGTTTTGACATTTTATTTCCTAACACAGTGAACTACAGAACTGTGCAAAAGTCTGAGACTGTCCTTCAGTTATTCAATTTCCAGTAAAAATGGCCATTAAGCTTAAGTTACCCATTTTTAGGAGATCTCTGTGAAGAGGTTAGATGTAAGATAAAAAGTCTACTTGCATAAGGAAGAAGAGTCAAAAAAGCTTTTGAAAGATATAGATTAAATAGGACTCCTAACAGCCATGCAAGACCTGGTAGACCACCAAAACTGTCGCCATCAAATAAACAAATATTAAGTGTCCATCCTTCTACTGTGAGAAGACAACTCAACAGTATGGGTCTAAAAGGATGTGGAGCTGTCAAGAAGCTGTTACTGAGAAAAATAAATAGACCAAAAGAAGACCATTTATAGATTAAACAAAGAAGCTGTTGATGTTCTCAGTCCAGACCTCAAGATCACTGAATATGTTTGAGATTATGTTGATTGTGAGAAGCTGAAAATGCGACCAAGACTAAACTTTGGAAGTGTAGAAAAATATTCCTTAAAAACTGAAAGCAAGTTTACCCGAAAAGAACAGTTGTAATAAAGAGTGGACACACCAAATAATGAATAAGTACGATATTTAGTTACTTTGAATGTTTCTTTAAGTCTGAATCTTACTGTAATTACAGTAACCATTTTTTGTTAGACATTTTTGTCCTCAAAATGTAAAAAAAACAAACAAACATACAACTCACGCAAATCTCACAGCTTTCATACAATCTACAGACATACACAGCTGTGGGGGTATTCCACTGGGAGCTGCTGGGTCTCAGAGCTGCCAGTTTTGCTAAGAGGCAGCTGACTGCATGGGGACACTATTAAGACACTCTCCATCGTTAGAGAGGCAGCAGCGGGCAGTGACACCTCCTTACTGGAGTGACTGGGAGTGGGAGAGATGCTCAGGAAGACAGGAGATTAGGAAGTCATCTCAACCTGTTGGGCAAACCTGAACATACAAGTCTTTATCTGAATAGGACAGTGCAGGACAAGACAGTTAAGACAAGGGCCACTTCTCTCAAACTGAATCTGCTTACAAAAGAGGGGAGTAAAACAAAAGAGAACAGGACTGGGTTTGACTTTAAAGCAAAAGTACAGCATTTTTAAATATGTTCTTATAATGGACGTAAATAGGCAGGTGTTTAAGCAACTCAATAGGTTTCCGTTCTTGTCTAAGTACAGGGAAATATGTAGAATATATATGTCTGTGGTAATCAACCATAAGGTATGGATGTTGAAGATTATTTTTAATTGTCTATTTTGTGTATCATTCGGCTTCTGAATATTTTACAAAACCACCAAACTTTGTCACAAAGATAAAACACACATTTTTATATATTTATTTATTCTAAAACTTGTCAGATCATTCTACATGTAAAACATTTACACTCACATCAACATAACATAACATGTTGGATGCTTGTACAAACTGAACAAAAACAAATGACTGAAGACCAGTGGGCTGGCCGTACAGAAACAAGCATAGCAGAAGCGCCATCTGCTGGTCAAAAATGTACATCGTTTTAAATAATCATCAAATTTAACAATGGACAAATTGCATTTTAGACATCTAAGGTATGATCTTTTAGCTCTGCAATAAACATGTGATCTGCAATTAACACATGATCTGCAAAACGAATTAGGTGTTGGTTCTCAGATGCCTCACTTAATTCAGCACATTGCAGTTTAGGGACATTATTTTCAAGCATAGTCTGTAAATTATTTCCAATAAATAAACCAATAAACCACTGTCTGCTGTTCTGAGTGAGACTGCATTCTGAGTATTCCTACATAAACTCAGCCTTTTAAGCCAACGTAATAAGTAATTACATTATATGTTATTCTGATACATCTTGACATGAGTAGGAAAGAGAAGAAGCAGCTCTGGAAAAGAACACACAATTTAAAAACTATCATTTATCATTCATTCCTTGCATGTACATTCTTGCTTTCTTCACATTTGGCCTAAACTCAGGCAGCTGCAAATAGATTGCAGTATGATTGAATGTGCTACTATGAGCTTTTAGTCAAGAGTATATTTAAAAGCTATGGCCCAGAATGAATGTGACATAAACCCAGTCACCCTGAGTCAGTCTCTCCCTCCTCCTGTGTGTTTTCATCAGAGCCAAAACGCTGGGCCTGGGAACTGGAGTTCTGAATGGCCTGAGCGACGGTGTATCGGCTTCTGCCTTCAGCACATGCCTCAATCTTCTTCACACTCAGCTGAGACTGAAGAAACAGGTGCAGGCAACTGTCGGACAGCAGCACTGGACTGCCCACAATCCTGCAGACCACACACAGGAATGAAAGTTACTGTCCATAACTGATTGCCAGTTCTATACAATAAAGCCCATTAGAATGTTAGGAAAGTCTTACAAAAAATTTAGGTGCCAAAATCTAGAGGCCAAACAGGGTTTCTAGTGATGCCAGAAAAAATTTCCTAAATAACTGTGGAATGGATGGTTCTTTAAATAGATTTTGATCATAGTATTCAGAGAGGGGAAAGTCAAAGGGACAACAGGAGTGTCCAAAACTAGCATTAAAAAAAATTATTAATAGATATTGAGAAAATGGGACACTAACAACAGTGCAAGGATATGGTAGACAGTCAAACTATTAAATCAATCTCCCAAGGTGTCATTGATTTCTCTCAAAGAAACTCAAGCTCCATGGGGAAACACCTCAAGCTATGTCATACCAACAGTGGGAGCTGGCACAGTTTGGCATTTAACAGTCTTGAAAATACCTATGTTGTCTGCTTTTCTCAGACACTTACTCCTCCAGGAAGTGCCTCAATCCCTCCATGCGGGCAGAAATCTGTCTGGCATTGTTGAGGCTGAAGAAGGGGTTCTTTGGGGGAAGCTCAGGTAGATGCACTCTGAAAGACACATCGCAGTCCAACCAACAGTTAGCAGCATGGTTTACATTTACCATGTTATCCATGTCATATGCAACCATGTACACAGTAAATCAGGTGTGTTTTCCATGGTGGTAGTGTAGTAGACTGTGAAATACTGTTTTGACATACCAGAGTTTTATACTGCTAAGTCAGTAGAAGTCAGACAGCTGTGTCAGGCAGTGTTTTTAATAATGATATAACTACTATCTCATGTCAATATCATAAGGTTATAAATACATGTTTCTGCAAGCATCTTGGAGGTAAATCAGCAAAAAATGGCTAGGTAGAAATAAATTACAGATCACAATGTAAATACATAAGAATAGTGCTTCACAGTGAATACCACATTTTTTTCACAAACACCTCATTAGAGTTGCGAGAGCCCAAATCAAGGGCACCTCCTATTTAAAAATAATATACTGAAAATATATTACAATGTATTTTCTTAATATTTGGAATATGCTGGCAACATGTAACAATACATTCAAATTTTAAAGGGTTATTTTGTGCGTACATACAGGAGCAGGGCATTATCCTGCAGCTTCTGCCTCAGCCACACAAACTCACTGTATCTCCTCCGCACGCAAGAGCTCTTCTTAGTAAAGGCCAAACTGTTTGTCTATGAGAAAGGTGAGAGTCAAATTCTACCATTGCACTAGCAAACAGTTGTGTATGTGCTAATTCCAATCCTGAATAGCAATTGCGATCTCATATGCAAAATACACTTACATGTACGCAGATTTCATAATCCATATAGGCATGCCAGAAGTCCTCTTTCTGAATGCGAGGATCCCGCACCCAAACACTGATGAACTCCTGCATAGGACTACAGAGTGAAAAGGAGCAACAGCGTTATGTAGCTGATGTGGAGAAAAGATCAGAATGTCTGACTGGGAAAATGAGAAGTTGACAAGTTATAGGGAAGTTTAATAGCAACTGTGGGCTCATTTGGGCTGTCACTGGAGTTTCCGTTCATGGAGAAAGACTTCTCAATTTGGGACTCCAACTGTCAACTGTGCAAGTTTAAGATTAATATAGATTAGAAAGTAAGGTATAAAAAACTGGAGCACTTTGATGACTCCCATCATTAATATAATAAAGCTGTAAAGCTTCAGAGAACCCACTTTTACACTACATTCAGTTGATGACACAAACTCATTTCTTGATGTGATGTAGCAACATATCTAAAATTCAGTGAAATTGTGCAGAAGTAATTAAGTGAAAGGAAAGAGATGATTTTTTGAGGTAATCTGACATTTATTAAAGCACCTGGAGTTGCCCATTCATGGACTACCATGAGAACATGAAAGAAAAACAGACTAAAAACACTATCATCCTGACAGCAACACATAAACGCCTTTCTCAAGATGGAATAGAACATTATGCACAACATATTATTGGAACTTTTCGAGAAAAACTGGTTTTAAAGGCTACATTTTCATTTGTATGTGCAAATGAAGAAAACTACAGCTCTAAGCTCACAGATTATTGGTCTTAATCACAGTATAGTAAGTGCTAAAACCGGGAGATCACCAAGACAGACAATATGAGTGACTAGTCCTCATGTACCATTTATCACCAGCATTCAATCAGACTGGGGCACAGCACATGCTGTGCTCCCCTTAGTCTTTTCAAGTGCAGTCAAATTTCAGACACATTAAACTGATTATATGACATACTTTTCTAAACAGCAGTCTACAGTTAAAATACAGTATTGTTTAACCGGTTGATATCTATGTCATCTGGTTTGCAAAACAATGACTTACAGTGCATCTCAACAAATAATTCAGTACTTCTACAAATTCAGTGTGCTAAGACAAGTTTCACAGTGGTGTAGGGATTCACACACTTTCACAACATGGTAAGTCACACAGTAAAACACATCTTAAGTGCGAATGAGGGGAAATGTTAAAAGCTTGCACGAGGCATTGTCCTCTTTCATTTTTACGGTTCCTCTTCTCCATGCCACGTCAGTTTATCCTCATAGAAACCAATAACCATCTGGGGCCATCTTGCACTGGCCTCCCTGGCTGACAGCAGGGCCACATCGTCTGTGTCTTTCCTGCAAAGCCACAATCATTTAAGAGAAGGGATTAGTATGGAGGTAATATTACCATAAAGGTTAAAAGAAAAGCAGCTTACAAGCAGTCTACAAAACAATGTCAAGAAAAGATATAACAGAAAAGCAGTGCCATTTGATGAGAAACATGAGCTCTCCATGTCGGTCAGTAGAGCCGATGATGCGCTCTGGCTCTGGGGAAGTGGACCGGTTATCGGCAGTCGCCGTGTCGTGATCACCTGGTTGGCCAGTCTTGCTCTCTGTCTGCTTACTCTGACACTGCTGCTGATGGACCTGCCAGTTACAAGCAAAAATATAGCAGTTAATAGTTAATAAACATGCCGAGGTTTACACCAAGTTTTTGAATAGATGGACCTGGTGGAGTATTGTCTGATTAGGAATATCAGTTGTTTTGCTATTATTATTATTATTATTATTACTTCAGTCTTGTTAAAAGATAAATGTTTAAGAATTATTAATGGATAAGGAAATCATTTCACCAGTACTGTGTTGGAGGTAATGCGGTAGAAAGTAATGTAATTACAGTAATGTGATTACTTTTTTCTACAGTAAAGTACTGTAAGCCACTACAGTTTAAATTTTTGTAATCCAGTTTCAATTACCCAATCAATAAGAACTGCCTTACTTGTATGTCTTTAAGAGAACAAAAATTACGTTAAATGCTTTTTAATCAAAGATTACCTCTATATATACAGCCTGCATCTGCTAACTGCTTGACTATAACTGTGAATATAAGGGACACAGCATAAACGCACAAGGCTCATAAACAATCTTTCTTTCAGAAACAGCTCTGTAAGCTATACATAATATATATAAAGATTTTATTTGGCGGCAGCTGCTTTTCTACTGTTTAGTTTGTTCTGATTAGTTTCTATGAAAAAAGGCCATAACAATGCAACTTGATACTGACATGTATTTTAAATGATGACTAATTTATTCTTTCTTTCTTTAAAAAATACTGAAAAGAATGCATGATTTTCCCTTGTAGAGCTGGTACAAGTGGGTTTCACAGAGTAGAGCAGAAGCAATGAGATTACATTACTTAGTACTTCGTGAAAAAAGGAATCAGATTACATTCTGAGAGTCAAATACTTAGTGACTTGTAACAGATTCCTTTTTTGAGTGACCACCCCAACATTGCAGCAGTAATTATTCTATTGTCTTTTTTAACACACACTAATAGACAAGGTTGTCAGAAATATATAACTTTGAAATGGAAAAACCTTCACTGTGTCTTATTTTATAAATACTTTGAATAATATAATTAGTATGTTATTAAACCATGTTATCATCCCCATTATCGTCCCTTGATGTTATTGTGTGTATGTTTCCAGCCTAATGTTGCTAATATAACAGAGGAAAGTTATGCACAGAGAGAGCATTTTTATTTACCAAAGTTCATTATTTGGCCTAATGTGACCAAACAGGCATAGACACTTACTGTGTCAGCATCCAGCTCAGTTAGTTCTTCTTTGGGTTGGATAACAGGCTCTAGAGAGTTGCTGTCCTCTCTCTCTCCTGAAACCGCCATGTTTCTGAGAAACTCCTCAATCAGCTCAGGGCAGTCCAGATTATCTTCTGGCTCCCAAGTGTTTTCAGCACTGAGGAAACAAAGTAGTAGTAGAACCAACGTCATTGTTTGCACCATACCTTCAGCCTTCTGTGAACCACAAATGACAGCAGTCTGAGTTAATGTTGTTGACCTGAACAGCAATCAACAAGAAAAGGGGAAAAATGTTAGGCTGGACAGCACAGCACAGAGAGACCCTTTATAAATACACCTCTTGGACTGCAGATTTTATTTATTTACTGAGCAAGAACTTTCAGTTCACATATTTCATATACAAATCAGAGACAATACAGCCGTTTGTAAATCACCTGACCAGGGCCTAACAGATCCAATCAAACCTGCCAGGAGCCTAAAAGATTTATATACTGGAAAAAAGACATGGGTGTAAATGGCCACACTGTCAAATGTTCCTTGACACTCACTCAGTGAAGCCTTTCCACTTCAGATAGTACTCCACTTTTCCATCGTTGACTCTTCTCCGGATAATTTTTTCCACAGCAAACTCCTGGACAACTGTCGTCTCCTCCGCCTTCCTGTTTTTCACATTCTGTTTTTTCCTCATATTTTCCTGAAACACGTGTCAAGAGTTATTTCAAAACGCTGTGAACCCTTGGTAGATCTGATTATATGTAAGATGTCAAGCCACATTTTCAACAGTATTGTATTTTTGACTCATTTCAGGGCTGCGCTTTAAGACATAAATTGAAGATCCTATTTTGTACAGTCAAAAAATCTGGAACTTCCTAGTCTCAAGATGTATGGATTGCAACAACAGAAACTTCCTGGTCTTAATCACCATGTGAGGCTGGGTAAAACAAGGATGATGCTTATGCACAACAACAGTGAGCTGAAATACTGGAGATCCCCATGCTCCAAACTTTGAAACATTACTGTAAAAGTGTGTCACAGCTTGCTTAAAGAATTAAGAAACTTGAAATTTTTCCTTATACCAAACATAGTTTCCCTTTTGTTTTTAATTTTGCACTGGAGCTATGAAGCTGGGCAATGTAGCTAAAAAATAATGAAGGTCGGTCACCCAAAATAATTTGAGTTCTATTGAGACTTCTATTATATTATCTTTTGGCTCCACTGTTAAAATAAGGAATTAAACTTTGGGTGCCAAAAGTGTCTTGGTTGATAGTTGATTATGTTTATTAGATTTTTCTGCTCTAAAAGGTTCTGTTATCCCACTTGCTTGCACACAAAACAGCAGTAGGGATTTGTCAAATAACTGGATCCAGTAGACGTAAGGCATCTTTCTCTAACAGGGGAGCTCAGTCCTCCAGATCCAGGAGATCCACCACCCAGAGAGTGCAGATTCAACACTCCGGGGTCTAATATTCAGATGCCCCTGTAGGCCTTCATTGCCTGAATCAGGTGTGTTTGATTAGGGCTGGAGGTGGATCTCCAGGACCAGGACTATGGTAGTGTAGTCCTCACTCCTGTCTTGTTTTATCCAGCTTTGTGAAATACCCTCTGCTCAAGAGTTACACAGGAGTAGCAACGTGGTCACCATAGAAAAAATCTGCAGATAGTCGCCTTCCAATATTTATTAGTTGCGAGCGAGAGCCTTGGCGAGCGACTGAGTACAACTGGTGCACCACTTAAGGTGGAACGGAAAATCCGAGTAAGAAGCTAACTTCAGCTTCATTTCGAACACAGCCTCGGAGGTCATTACACGGACAGCGCGGTGCGCGGAGAAAGTGCGATACGAGCCTCTGCAGGTTTTCAGGGCTGGTTTCTGTGACAGAGGGTAAACGAAGGGCACGGCTAAACGGAAAGAAGAAGTATCTGGGAGCTAACGTTACTTGCTAGCCCACCTGACTGTCGCTCTTATTTCACAGCAGGCTTTCTCTCTCTCTGTCTCTCTCTCTCTCCGTCTCTCTCTCTTATTCCCAGAGCAGCTGAGGACTTTAAACAGAGAGTGACCGCTCCGGCAGGGTAACGCTGTCTGCCGCTGTGCTCTCAGCACTCGCAGTGTGTCCGCTTCCTTGTCGGCGCCGCCACCGTGGCTTTAACGGCTTTTGTTGTGTTTACATAACTTTTCATGAATGAGTGAAATTAAAAATGGCCGATTGGGAGAGGCGGCGGCGGAAGTGCGGGGGGAGGCGGGGGCCTTAAAGCGGCAGGAGAGCTCAGCTCAGCACAACACGGCGCGAGTTCACTGATCTGGCTGGAAGATCACAGTAACGATTCACTTTTAGGTCCAGTTACTCACTGTAGCCTACACACTTACAGAAGGTGGTTCTCCAAGGGTTCTTTATTAAAGGCAATGCTTCTGTTTAGGACCATGAGTTCTATGTAGAACGGTGTCGTGCTAAAATGGTTCTGCATGGGCAAAACGTTCTTGTACACAGGTTATATACAGTCCTATACAACACATGCTCCTTCAATCTGAAGAACGCTTTACCATGCGAAGAACCATTTACACATGAAACAGTTCTATATAGACCTCGTGGTTTTATGTTTTAGTAAAGAACCCTTGAAGAGCCATCTTTTTGAATTGTGTAGCTTAACAGTCCACGTTATTTATATATCGCACACAAACAGGTGGCACAGGTGACTCTTAGTCAGATGAAAACAAGTTCAACACATCCTTGTTGCCATATTTATAGTTTTACATTTAAAAAAAATCCTTAGCATGTAAATTACTTCATTCCCAGAAAGTCCCATGGATTTTTTTTTTTTACATTTTTTTTTTTTTTTTTTTTTGAAGTAGCACAAATAATGAATTTTACACCAAGTTTGAGAGCACTGCATCAGCCAGGCCTCACCATGTAAAGGGGGGAAGGTACTGAAGTACTGACTACAGCAGGAAGGCACATGACTAGGAAAAAAGTGTACTACACTGTACATGAAGCCTTAGGTATTCCAAAGAAAAGGGAAAAAAAACTTTTATGTTGTCATTAGGCAAAAAGTATTCAGTCAGCTTCAATCATCAGCTAAATGTTTCTATAATACTACACTTTACTGAGCACCAGGTAAGAGCTCAGTGTTTTACAATTAAGAGTTATTACTACTAATAATAATAATATGATAAACACAAGGAAAGTATAAAATATCTAATTTAAAATCAACAGGATAAATAATGTAAAAAGATAAATATGTTAAAGAATATAATAGAACTTCAATTAAAACCTGAACATAAGAAGTAGGATGGAAATATCCTCCTAAATATCCTAAGTATTGAAATATTAAATATTATGAAAGTTAGTGATCATAGCAGTGAGTCAATGATAAATAGGTGAATGAGTGTAGTTTTCTGAGTTAGTTAAGAAACTCATTAATAATATACTTTATATAGAGCGTTTCTGTAATATATTAAGATGATATTACAGTGTCCCTGTGCATAGTGACTGGATTATGTGTAGGGTGTGGAACTGATGCGAACTGTACTTCTTCACCTTCCAGCTCCGCATCTCAGCTCAGCAGGAAGAAACCAGGGTGGTCACAGAGACAATACTTTACTGTTACCAGGATGTCCAGTAATTTCATTTCTTGTGATGCAGATTGTGTAAGTGCCCAGAACTCTACAGAGCACAGTTCGTCTGGTTCCTTCCTTTGGAGAACTTCGTTTCAGTAGCCACTCTGGGTCCATAAATCTCTCATGTCTACTATTTGGAGTCTGTCCATTTGAAGAGCTCTCAGAGCACTGAGTCTCAACAGACCACAACAAACTGTAGCTGGCAGTATTACCAGGTGACCACTAGAGGGGAATCAGTTGTTCAGTTTCAGTTTAAGCCCCTTGATTTTGTTTGGTTCTCTACTAGATAACTAATGCATTTCCTTTTACTGAGAAATTTACATTAAACAAAACACTAAACAAAGAGTAGATTTTCATTCAGTGACTCTCAGCTCACTTAAAGGCAGTTTGGGCAGATGACATCTTTTTTTCTGTTAGATTTTAAATATTTTTATTATATATCATTTTTTAAATTATGCTTATGTGAGTATTGAATTATGAGATGAGCACTTGGCTTTTCTGATTCTTAATCTGTAATTTTATTTTAAAAATCAAATAGATATTCATGCTTTCTATTTGTGTTCCATATTATTTTTTCATTCTGTTTAATATCATTCTGTTTAACTGCACAAACTGTGTTGTCATCCCTGCTGACCTATATTGTATTTTGTATTTGTTAATTTGTATTTTGTTAATAATCAGTTGCAAAACTGTATTACGAAATACATAACTACAATAAAAAGTATTATTATTAATAATAATAATAATACCAAATAATCAGTTTCCCTATAGTTTTAACCAATTGACCACTTCAAAATTATTATAATTAATATAACTGTTCATCATAGTCTGCAACACAGTGAGTTTCTTTAATCTTTGTGCTGAAGTGTTGTCATGTCAGGTTGGCTGTCAGTGCAGAGCTCCTTCTCTCAGCTCTCCCTGCTACAACTGACCAGGAAATTTTGTGTTAGGTTGTGGCTCCTCCCTAATGGTGACCTCAAAACATGATTGACGGTCTCTCAGCATCCAATCAGAGAGAACAGTGCATCTGATTGGTTTCAGTGTTTAGCCAATGGCAAAACTGTATTCTTAAAAAAAAAAATAAAAAGACAAAAAAAGAAAAAAATGCTTCATCACCAGTGTCCCCAGTATTAAACAGTAGATTCACAATAGTTGCCATTAATGTAGCTGCATCAAAGCCCCAAAATGAAGACATTCAAAATGAAAAAGTCAAAGCAGATCTTTATGATTCTCCATAACATTTATCTCTTAACATCACCTGCACTGGTATTTAATCAGGCACGACAGCTATGGACCTCAAACACCAATATCTTCATAAGTTTCTTAAATTTGTTCTTGAGAAAGATCCCAAGAAAAAGTCTACATCGGATTTGTGATGTGTTCTTAAATCATTGTTCTCACATTCGTGCTGTTGAGTGTGTAAATTCTGTTCTTTTCTAAGAATAAATGCCAAATAAGAAGTTTTGGAGAATGAGGCACTGTGTTCTTAAGTTCAGTGTTTCCTTTAAGTAACTTTTTAAGGCTTTCATTTATTATTTTCCCCAGTATCAATAAGTAGATCACCTTATTATTGGCATACTTAATATAACTGCTTATCACAGTTACAAAAAGAAGTCAATAGATATTTACAAACTAATAGACAATTATGAAACTCCATAATCTTATTTAGATCACTCATATTGTAATTCTACATTTGGTCCACAAGAGGGTAATCTTTGCCGTAATTCAGTGGCTTTTCACGTGTACTGGATTGTAAATCCTGTTCATAAGAGTTCAGATTTGTCATTATACTTATGAAACACTCTACAGCAACCCAGCAAATAGCAAGCATAATAAAATACTAAAGCTAGTTCTAAAACTGAATAAATAGAAAACAGTTGTGTAAAAAAAAACATTTGTTTTAGTCTAATATGTTTAAATCTGTTACATTCATGACAAACTCCAGACACAGGAATTCTTTTACTTGAACAAAATCAGTGCAAATCCAGTCTTTTTTTCACATTTTTGAATTCAAAGACATTTATTTTATCAAATGACAGTTTTGCATGAATGTGTCCATTCTGAATGCATTTTACATGAGCTTGAAGTAAAGCTGTTAGGTAGGACCATATCAGATAAGAGATCAGGTAGAATCTAGATGTCTTTAGCATATAACTTTGGCTGTGTTTTACTGATTTAGTTTATTTACAGAAGGTGTCCAGGGTTAGGTCACAGCTTATTGTTTGATTTAAGGCATTTCTGTATCACAGAACATGTGTGATTCCTTTAGCAATTTCTCACACAGCACTAACTAGTTAATCTTTTAGTTACTCTGATGGTGGAGATGGGTAGTAAATGATTACAGCTGCCCATTTACATTTACATCTTTGCCCAGTAACATCATCAAACTTTCCAACTTTAGCTCCTGTACTGTAGCTGGATGTGTTGAAAAGTTTGACTGCAGTGATATAAGCAACTCAATACCTGAGAAGTTTTTTGTATGGGGTATCTATTCAGTCCTGCTGTAGTTATTTTTTCTTGACTTATTTTACTTGCAGTGAAGTCATTATTTCACCAAAGGAACAATACATTTACTTAAGTGTGAGTTTAGGCTGCTTGGTTCACCTCAGCCTGATGGGATATATTGTGCCTAATAAAGCACGTGCATTCTTCCTGTGCACTATGGAAGTGTTTGTCAGCCTAAAAGCTGTGTGCATAATAGCTGACAGATGGGCTGTGGTGTATAAGTGCTTCTGTGTTTAAGAGTCCAGTCTCAGCTCTTTCCCTGCAGTCCCCTCTCCCTCAGTCTGCTGTGTATCTAGTGGCAGTTTTGCAGCGTGCCATGGGTGAATGTGTTCTTTACTTGCAGCCATGGGCCCTGTCATCCTGGAAATGTGTCCAGATGGAAGGGCCCTGCTGTGCGTGGCTGGCTGGCACCCTGGGGGTCCAGAGAGTTGATCCTTAGGCTGGGGGTCTGCTCTGACTGGAGCTTTTTCTTTCCCTCTCCGTGCAGGGCTCACGAACCCTGGCAGGCCAGAACCGCTCAGCTCAGGTTACAGGTACACTCGTGCCGTCCGTGTCAGACATGTTGTTTTTGCAGCATGTCAGCCCCCATGAACCCGTGGCCAGATTAGCCAGAGTTGATTTAATGAGTGTGTTGCAGGCTATCTTAATTCATGGAGAGGTTTCTGAAAGGGTCAACTGATTTACAGTGAGCAGATCCTAAGGGTGGTTGAGATCTCATACAGTACATTCTGCTGTTTCTTCTCATATATACATATGTCATGCTCAGTAGATTTCCACTGAAATTATGCATTACTTTGCTCATGAATTGAGTCAATTGATTGCTGTCAAAGTTATGCAGAAAGACTTACTGATTAATGCCATGGAATGAGAAGATTCAGAGAGGATTTACTCACTATGAATTGATGTGTATGGAGCAAAGAGTGCATAATAGTAATATAATGCATATTAATGTCATTCTGCATGAGAAAAACAAATTAAATACAGTACTGTGCAAAAGTATTAGGCCAGAGAAAATGGTATGTACCACATATATGGGCAATGTGCATTTATTTGTTCAAAAACAACACACTGTAATTTGATGTCTGTCAGTGTGTTCGCTTAAATATTTCCGGTCCCACTCACTACTTAGTTCATCTAACTAGTCCTTCATCAAATTTAATCAGGTGTGCTGCTGATAGTATTTAACAAATCCATGCATGACAGGAGTTTACAGAGATGTCAGGAACCAAACCTGTGTTCCTCTAACTGCGTGCTTCTAACCAAGATATTAAGAACTTTGCTGAAAACCTTACTGCATTTGTCTTTTGTTTGTGTTTTTATCTTATATGATGTGGCAAACACACTTACTGCCAAGACAAATAGTTTAAACAATTCCTTTGGTTGCATAAGACTTTTGCCCAGTGCAGTATGTCACTTTATTTAGGTTGGTCAGCCAACCAAGACTTTATAAGATGGGACATTCAGCATCTGTCAAATTCAATATTCTAAACGCATCCAAAGTTACATGCAAATAAAAAAATGCCAAAAAAGTCAAGGCAGTTAAAACACTTGATATAAGAGTCACATAAATTGACCACAAAAATGTTGCTAAGTAATCACTGTTTTATAGCTGAATGTTCCATTTGAATGTTTTGATAATTTTCAAATCAAACATTTTACAACAAAATGCAGTGTTTTGCTATGTCACAGAAAGTTATTTGTTTAGATTTCCCAGTCCAACAATTAGGCAGTATTCGTGTTATTACTGCAACCTTGCACTTTCAACATGGAGCGAATTTAATGGCTGTAAAATTCCACCTGAATTGCAGAATCCAGTGCGCGGGCGGCTCTCAGTGAAAGCACCTCGCAGTCCTCGCAGCAGTGTGTTTGTAATAACCGTGGGCTGTGTGTGTTTTGGGGGAGAATATCTCCCTCACACATCTCACTTTGCCTTTCCATATCAGCACTCAAATCGCCATTATCAGCGGCATGTCAGCCACACTTAGAGCACTCATCTGTCATTCTGCCCCGCTTTGCTTTGAAAAGGCCGAACCTGACACCGGCTGACAGCCTCTGTTGTTTACCCTGCTTCAGGGACACGGGTGATTGTTGGGCGAACATGACACTGCATACTGGGCGGCAATATGGCGGCCGGCTGGGCCCCCTCATCACCTAACGCTCAGCACCTTTGTTGAGCCCCAAACCCAACAGAGTATCAGATTTTCAGGCCCATATTCGTGCAATCTGCGGCTTGGGCGATGATTTGGGTCGGGGGCCGGGGAATTGGTTTAGATTGGAACTGACATCCTGGAGGGAAAGGGAGGGAGTGGATGAAGAGAGACCACCGAAGTTAGCTTTCAAACAGACGTCTCCTGCAGCCCAGCACCATGTACTCATATGGTCTTAAAATAATGGTATCTAAAAGGTTTTTGGCTTATACTCTAGGAAAAACCTTTAATTGTTATAAAACCATTACATTATGGGAAGGTTAGAAAAGTTCTTCACACTCTTGCATCTTGTAAAAAAGGACACTTTAAAGGTTGTTTAGTGTTATTTTCTGTCAAAGAAACTTTATTTTTAGGCTTGCAACGTTCTGCTTATTACCATGTCTCTTGCTTACTCTGTTACAGGAGACACAGCAACTGTACATTAAACTTAGTCACAAAGCCAATTACAATATTAAAGGGGATTCTCCTATGAAAATCCTTACATTTCTAAAATGAATGTGTCTTCTAAATTGGCCTGCTAATATGAATGTGATGTAGATTCAGAAGGTTTCACTTACAGTGCAAATTCAGTCGATTGATGTCTTGATTGCCAAATTATTACCTAAAAGCAATATTATGACTTAAATATTTTGGGGTTCATATTGACCACAACCCTGAGTTAAAAGTGAAAGACTGTTCAGGAAACACTTCCTTAACTTGGTTTATAAAGCATTTGTTAACTTCCTTAACAAATGCTTTATAAACCAAAAGGAGTGAAAGACAAAAACATTCTTTACTTCAGTGTAACATGCTTCAGATTTATGTAGTAAAAATATTGAGTCCAATAAAAAGTCCATTTTTAGTGTGTCATATCAGTCAGCGCTAAAAATTTGCATTCACTTGAAAGGTCAAAGCATTTTTGTCATCATAGCTGACAAGTTGTGGCCACTGGTGAAAGGTTTGTTGATTGTTCCTGTGCTGTTTTTCGAGAGTCCTGTGTGAATGCATGCGTGTGTATGTGCATGTGTGAATGGTTGTTTCTGTCTTTGACAGTTGGGGCCTCTCTAGCAATTCAGTCACAGCAGTGTGTGTAGATGAGTGTGAAAACACTAACAAAGAGTGATGTGTTGGTGTGACTGCAGACTAATAGAGTTTTCTGCTCACTCAAACAGACCACAAGGCACTTAACATACATGAATGGAAGATCATTCAATACAGAATAGAGCCAGTGGGAATCAACCCCCCCCCCTTTCTCTATTTTTCTTCTTTCACTATATCCCCTCTTTCACTCAATATTTCTGTCTCTTATCATCATTCTCTGTTGATTTCCCTGTCTTTTCTTTCTGTTTCTCTCCTTATCTTATTTACCTCTCTCTCTCTCTCTCTCTCTCTCTCTCTCTCTCTCTCTCTCTCTCTCTCTCTCTCTCTCTCTAGCAGTATTCTCAGTTGGTGCAGGTACTCAATATTAGTTACAAGGAGGTACTAAGGCTATGCTGTATGAATGGGGGGTGGGGTGGTGGGTGGTTGTTGGCTGTGAGAGAGTGTGCAGACATCCTGCGTCTGACAGGGATCACATTCAACACAGCACTCCACCTATTTCCCCCTCCAGGCCACACACAAGCCCCTCAATCACTCTAATTAAGACACAACTGTGTGTGTGTGTGTGTGTGTGTGTGTGTGTGTGTGTGCTTTGTATATTTTATGATGCACTCATCCTGATTTTGTAGGAAAACTATAGAGAGATATGACTAAGTTAGATTTTTTTTTGTTAGTGATAAAGATTCGGATTTGTTTTAGAGTTAGACTGATTGAATAAAAAAATAGAAATAGAAAACTTTACAGTCTTAACATTTAATGTATGTCAATGAATGTAACAGGACACAGCGTATGCAGAAGTTGTTGTGCTTTATTTTATATTTATTAACAGGCTGAAGTTGGTCCCAGCCACGCAGCACACAAAAACCTTTATGAAGAATTTGCTCTCAAAACTGAAACTTGCATCTCCGCTCTCATCCTCAACTCAACATATCCCCTAGGTTCTTCCTGTCCGCAAAAAATAACAAACACAGAATGCAGTAAAAAGTAACAAGACACCTCACGTATGCATTTAAATCCATCATCAGCATTTAACTTAAAGAAGGATTGATTTGCTGATGTAGTTTCTGGATGACAACAATAAGGAACACTGGCCTTCACTGGGGAGAGGTTTGAACATTGTTAAATTGACACAGTGACATACTTAAAATCACTACTTACTGCTTTAATGTTATTTGTGCTTATTGGGTATACCTATTAGTGTTTTAAATAAAAATAACTGCTTACTGCCTAGATAAAAAAATTTTAAATGTGATGTCTTTAGGAACCTAAAACTTTTGAACAGAAATGTATATAATACATATGAGACATTATTATCAGCATCAGTTCTTACATGGTACATTAATTATATATCGCTGCATCATTATGTCAAAAACTGAAAATTGACAAAAAAATACAAGATACAAGATACAAGATTTTTTTCTGACAACAGCGATACATTCTAAATATAACATAAATATTACCCCACCTTATGACATTGCATAAAAATAAACCTGTTTATGCATGAGTGTGTTTGAGTATGCACGCAGTAGTGTAGCAGTAATGGGACCAAGAGGAAGCTGGACAGAGACAGACTGGCAGAAATAGAAAATGAAAGAGGTGACTAGGGGGAGAGAGTTAAAAGAAGAAGGAAGGACCAAATACATATTGAGTCAACAATTATCTTTTCCTTTTCCAATCTGTTCCACGGGGTCCATGATTACTTTCTGTAAGTGTTCTCTGCTTTGAAGCCATGATATGTGTGGTCATGTATGCAGTGCACAACATTGTCATGCAGGACAGGATGGTGTATTGACCTGTGACTGCAGGATATTCTGGAGTGGAAACCAGAGCCGGGGTCTGTCAGGATCTGCTCCCACATGGCCTGCATTATTCACAGTCTTGCCCCAGGGATAGGCTGCTTAATGGTCTCTCTGAAAGCACCTGACCGGACCACTGCGGTCACTATGCACATTAATCTTCACATCACCTGTGGCATTCTGCTGCATGACAACTCACACGGTTCACGTTTCATGGGTCACAAATACAGGAAGTATAATGTTTAGCATGGTTAAGGTGGAGGTTATGTGAATATCATTGTGAATTATGAATGAATCAAGACTAAAGGGCAGAGTACACTGTTGTGATTTTAGTGTTAATCGAGCTTTGTTTGACATCAGTGTCATCTTTGCGGTTCTGTAACAGATTTTAAAATGTTATGAGTCATCAGTGCAAAGGGTGGAATTGTTATTCTGAATTAATCATTTTTTGCTTCTAGTGATCAAAACAGAACAAAATGTATGTACACTTTCTATACATCTGTGTGACCAGTTAAGAATATACTTTGTGTTACATTTGTGTTACACAACCATAATGTTAAAAGCAGTAAATGAAGATTTTTACAGTGTACTAACATTAACACAAGCAACTACCCAAACACATCTTAGCTGCCTTGCAAATTTTCTTTCTTATGTGAATCTAAAATGGATAATGGTTACATTGGTGACATAAGATAATCTTCTTCCTAAAGGATGAGGAATTAGTGACTAATAAGCTTCATACTGGACTTTAACTGGAATAGAAGACAAAGAGAGTGAGACTCCTAACAAAAGTACAAAACCTGGTAGACCACCAAAGCCATCGTATCAGATAAGCAGTACTTAAAGTTTTCATCTTTGCAAGAGAGTAGAAAATCAAGCTCCACTTTTGCTTCAGATCTGAAAAAATCCATAGGTGTTTCTGCCCAGTTTCCACTGTGAGTTTAAGTACTCCTACATTTGAGATCTTTGTTAAAACACAGGGCAGTATGAAATATCCTCTTGAAAATGTTTGATTGGAAAGAAATTAATTCTACATCAAGATGACAAGCCCAAGCACATTGCTGAGGAGATCAGCTAAAGAAGCTGCTGGGTTTCTTAGAACAATTAGCTGACCATTCAAGAGTCCAGACTTCAACATCACTGAATGTGTTTGTGATTATTTGGATTGTAAGAAGCAGAAAATGCAACTAACTTCTAAGACTGAACTTTGGAGATGTAGAAAAATATACCTGCTGTTTCTTTAAAAAACTGAAAGTAAGTCTCCTGAAAATAACCGAAGCTGTAATAAAGGCAAAGGGTGGGCACACTAGATACTGACTTTTTTAAATGTTATATTTAGCTCTTCAGCCTTATGTCTAATTTTCTGCTATGTTTTGTGTATTGTTTTGTTTTGTTTTTTGGCTGAAAAATGTAACTCTTTTGACTGGACATTACATAAATTAAAATGTGGTGTCTTATTTCTGCACAGTACTATACTTCAGTAAAAAAGTAAAAAGGCTTTCTTTGTATGGTGGTGTGTGATGCAGTGGTTTGTAGTCCTTGGACAAAAGACTGGTACTAGCTCCTTGCTCACACATAAATAAGCAAAGTTATGGACTGTTTAATTTTATACTAATATGCATTTAATTGGATGTTTTATAAAAATAAAAGTTAAAATGCACAGGAATGTGACAAAAAAAACTGCAGGCCTTTGATGAGTATGTGTAATGTCTAAATGAATGTGTAAAAATAGTTTATCTTGGAAATGTAATTGAGTAGAAGGACCAGTATTCAGTTTCATTAGTACTTGAGTAAAGTACAAATTTGACAAATAAAACTAGAATCAAAAACAATCATCTAAGTATTTTCCAAACCTGTATACAGCTGTGTCATCAAATCTGTCCCCATCATTTGAAAGGACTTCTGTCATACACTGCTCTGTCTTCTACTGCCATGCAAAGAAAAACACTTGAATAGTTTTGAGACATGGGGCTAAGCTACAAATAAAATCTGGGAACTGTCATCATTTTCACCAATCCAGTCATAGAATTGAACACTGTGATTTATGTGTCAAATGATAATGTCAGAAGGATGCTGGCTTGATGCTTTGCAAAATCTGTAAGAAGAGTGTGGATGACTGTTGCACTTACAGCTTATAACATGTGTCATAGAGCCTTTTCAGAGACACACCTTAAATAAAGCTGAATTAATAACCATACTATATGACTGTCCTTGTAATTTGCATGAAAATGTGAAAAAGCAAAAATGTAAAGTTTCACCTTCTTCCATCAGGCTCTCGCTATGGATTATAAAAAATTGTGTAACAGAAATAAAAATTCTTTTATCTTGTTAATCTTGTTCTTAAACAATAGGAAAGAAAACGTTTTGCTCAGCCCAGTGCTGCATGTAGGTGGAAACAAGTCAACACATACAGCAGTGTCTTACTTTACTGTCATTGTTCTGTTTAGGTCAATCTACTACTCACTGATATGCTAAAAGATGGAATTTTTAGTAAGGAAAGCTAGATCCTTGGAAACACTGACTGAAGGTTAATTCATTATTTGTAATAAGCAGTATGTGGATGACTGAAGTCCAAGATATTCTTGGTTTTGTGCCATACGTAATACCTTAAATATAGTGATTGAGGGGTTGAAAAAACAAGAAAAAAGTAATGTACTAAAGTTAAAATATTTTTAGGTATGTGTATGTGTGTGTGAAAGGAATTGGCTGTGGAAAGGAGTGCACTAGTGGGAAACACTGAGTCCTCTTTCACTCCAACAGGTGTTGATCCCATGGCAGTGGCTGACAGGAAGTTTCCGTAGCACAACACGAAGCCCATTGGAGCTGCCATCAGGCTGACAGACGGGTGAATGACACCAATGAGAATGGCCCACTATCCTGCAGGCCAAGCCGGCTGGCAGTGAGTGACAGGGTGCGGGCGGGAGAATGGGCCGCCTTTGAACCTGAAAAGAATCTTTTTCCTCCCTCTCTCTCAGCCCTTTTCTCCCTCTTTCTCTCCTCAAGGTGCACGTTCCCCCTGACCTCCTAGCCGCTGCGCTCCTTTCTCCTCTGCGGCGTTTTGTTTCAGTGGGTGTGTGTGGTGGTGGGCAGAGTGGAGGGAGAGTCAGGCGTGTTAAATGCTCGCCTTTCACCAGCGCAACGCGTCAGTCAGCTTATTGGCCCTGTGTTGTTTGGATCTGTCAGCCCTGCTGGAACAGGGAGAGGAAAAAACTGAGGCGTGGAGAAAGAGAAACAGAGAGAGAGATGGAGCGAGAGAGCTGAGAAAGAGAAAGAAGAAGGAGTAGGTAGGGAGAGAGAAAGAATTAAATAGAAAAAGAGATAGAAGTAAAAAGAGAGACAGAGGGTATAAGGAGAAAGAGACAGAGAGAGGGTGGATGAGACAAGTGATACAGAGGAGAGAAGAAAGTCATGGAGGAAGTGAGCAAAATGGAAAGCAAGCAAGCAAGCAAAGTTTATTTATATAGTGCTTTTTACAACGGGTGTTGTCACAAAGCAGCTTTACAGAACAAGCAGTATTACAGAAAGAAAAAGAAAAATCTGGGTCCAAGGCCCCATGAACAAGCCAGTGGCGACAGTGACAAGGAAAAACTCCCTAAAAGAGGAAGAAACCTTGAGAGGAACCAAGACTCAGAAGGGGAACCCATCCTCCTCTGGTCTACACCGGATAGCAAACATTGTTAGTATAAAGTATTATAGTACAAAGTGGGAAAAAACATGTGGGGCAGTGGTTAATTTGATTAGTTTATGATTATGCAGCGGCAGCACCAGCATCTGAGGGTGAGGATTGTACAGCATTGTACAGCAAGAAGCTCAGTGGTGGTCAGGCCGGTCCAGAAGGCTGGTGAGCAGTGGCACCCGATCAAGGCAAAAGAGGCAACAGCATCAGACGCACAGGATGGGCAGCTATTCCACTCGGCAAAGAAAGTAAAGAAAAACAGAGAGTCAGTTCTGCAATGAGTGACTGACCACAGATTACAGTGTTAACAGAGCAGCAGAGACTCTGTCAGGTCTAGATCTGATAGGGAAGATTAATTACCAAAGACTTGACTATACAATAAGTTTTTAGCCTAGACTTAAAGACTGAGGCTGTGTCTGAGTCCCGAACATTAACAGGAAGATTGTTCCAAACCTTGGGGGCTTTGTATGAGAAGGCTCTCCCCCTAATGTAATTTTATTAATTCTAGGTACTAGTAGTAAGCCAGCACCTTGTGATCTGAGTAGGCGTGATGGTTCATAGTAGGAAAGACGTTCACTCAGGTACTGAGGAGCGAGTCCGTTTAGAGCTTTATAGGTCAGTAATAGAATTTTATAATCAATGTGAAATTTCACTGGTAACCAGTGTGGGGTTGATAAAACTGGGCTGATATGGTCAAACTTTCTGGCTCTTGTGAGGACTCTGGCTGCAGCGTTCTGGACTAAGTGAAGCTTGTTAAGGCTTTGGCTGGGACATCCAGATAGCAGGCCATTACAGTAATCTAGCCTTGAAGTAATAAATGCATGAACTAAATTTTCTGCATCCTGTAGAGATAATGCGTTTCTTAGCAATATTGTGGAGATGCAGGAAGAACCCTTTACATTAACAAACTGATTACAATCAGTGAGGTAGGACCTGAACCAGGAAAGAACTATTCCTGTTACCCCTACAAGGTTTTCTAGTCTATCTAGTAAGATACCATGGTCTATTGTGTCAAATGCTGCACAATCAAGGAGGACTAGCAAAGATACATTTCCTTGGTCAGAGAATAATAAAAGATCATTTAGAATTTGTGCTAGTTCTGTTTCTGTATTGTGATGTGGCCTAAAACCAGACTGAAATTTTTCATGTATATATTTCCTATACAAATAGGAGCTTAATTGTTTTGCTACCACTTTTTCCAAGATCTAGATATAAAGGGGAGATTCGAGATAGGACTGAAGTTTCATAGTTCGCAGAGATCAAGGTTAGCTTTCTTAATCAGTGGTCTAATTACTGCAAGTTTAAAAGTTTTTGGGATGTATCCAAGGCTAAGAGAGCAGTTTATTATTGACAGAATTGGTTTGGTTATTTCTGGTAAAATATCCTTGACTAAACCTGTAGGAATTGGATCCAAAATACAAGTAGAGAAATTTGGCAGAAGAAACAATTTTAACTAGTTCATTTTCTTGAAGTAAGGTAAATGATTCCAGCCTTTCTGCAGTGATAATAATATTCTCAGGATCTAGACTGGCATTATAAGGCAGATGGTTTGTAGAGTTTAACTGTGTGTTCTGAATTTTCTGCCTAATTCTTTCAATTTTATCACTAAAGAAATTCATAAAGTCATTGCTGCTATCATCTGGGGTTCACTAACTGTTTTGTTTTCTGTTATTTTAGAAATTGTGCTAGTAATCTAGGATTATCGTTATTGTTTTCTATGAGAGAGGAAAGATAGGCTGAGCGTGCTGTAGCAAGCGCTCTTCTATAGTCTATAAGGCTCTCCTTCCAGGCTTTTTGGAACACTTCCACTTTAGTCAGGCACCATTTTCGCTCTAGCTGTCTGGCAGTATTTTTTAAAGCTCGAGTATGATCATTATACCAAGGGGCAAGTTTTTTCTGCCTTGCTATTTTATTTTTTAATGGAACCACACTATCTAGAGTAGATTGAAAAGTACCCTCTAAGAACTTGGTCATAATATCTAACTCGGTAGGCTTAGATGGACAGCTGACAGAAGCTGATAACTGCGGAAGGTTTCTGATAAAGCTGCCAGCTGTGGGGGAAGTTATAGTCCACTTAATATGATAACATGGTGATGAACTCACATTACCACTAAACTGAATTTCGTATGAGATTAAGTAATGGTCTGAGACGGCTGTGCTCTGGGGGAGAACGGCTAAGTTATCTGTGTCTACACCAAAGGTCAGTATTAATCTAGAGTGTGGTTGAGGTAGTGTGTGGGTCCTTTTATAACTTGGGTGAAACCTATGGAGTCTATGATAGATATAAATGCCTTACTTAGTGCATCGTGAGGATTGTCAAAGTGGATATTAAAATCTCAGAAAATTATTATTTTACTTGAAAACGTTATTAAGCTTGATAGAAACTCAGATAATTCCTATAAGAACTGCGAATATGGCCCAGGCGAGGTGTAGTTAAAAAAAAGAATTTTTATTTGTTCCTCGATCAAGTATACTAAGTAAAAGAACTTCAAAAGAAGACAATTTATAGCTTACTTTCTGGCTCACGCCTAAAGCTTTAGTATGGATGGTTTCTATACCTCCACCCCGGCCGCTTAAATGAGGGCTATGCACATAGCTGTAGGTGCAGTCATTGCAAACTTGTATAACTGGTCTGATATTAATCAGGTTGCTAGAGCAAACTTTTCAAGGCTTTTTGATGCTTTGTGTTATTCGGGGAACAGACGCAGTCTCATTTGGGAGGAACCTAAGTGGCATCTCAAGGCAGTTTGTGATATGAGCATTTGTATTTATAGAATATTTGTATTAGCATGTGCCTTATTTACAGTAGAAGTGCTAGCAATCGCCTTATTTTCAGCAGTAACACTAGCATTATTAGATGTAGCGTTACTATTTTTGGCGCTACTTACGTGGCCTTCGCTTTGTAGTCAGTGAATGGCCCTCTCGATGAAAGAAAGAAAGAAAGAAAAGGGAAGAAGAATGAGAGAAAGTGATAGAGAGAGGAGAAGGAATAGAACAAGAAAGGGAGCGAGGAAGATAGAAAAAGAGAATGAGAGAGAGGGAAAGCTTGAGAGACAAGAGAGAGGTAAAGTGGGTGGGAAGAGAAGAGAAAGAAGGGGATAGAAAGAGGGAGACACACACTCTATATACAGAAGTCGAGAGAGCTCTCGTATAGTCCTCCCAGCTACCTCTCCACACCTCCATCCCCTTGACCCACCGCAGGGTCACTCACAGGCCACTCTGAACTATTTCATCATTTCACAAAGGTTCAACAGCCCTGCTGTAAATTCTCTATCTATGATTTAAAATGATTAAACTTAAAATTGAGTTTTAAATTTTAAAATGATTAAAAATTATTTTAAAATATTTTTAGAAATGTTTTCCCAAAAGTTACATTTTTAATTAAATAATGTCCACATAGTTCCAGGATCAATATACTGTCATTTGCAAAACTTTAGAAAAGAAGTTAACACATCCCCCACAGAGAACACATTTATGCACATTTTAATGCACAATTACTGTTTATTTAATAATAACTGCTGAATTTAATATTTTGGGAGGGAAAATAAAATGTAACCTGTGTAAATGTAATGGCACATATTGTTTTTTATTCAAACCCAGCAAATAAACAGAAATAGTCCACTAAAATTTGCAGGAAAATACCACATTTACATTTATTCTCCGTTGAGGATGTGTTAACTTATTTTCACTTAGGAAATCGATGAAACACACAATTGCACCAAGGGTGTTCAACCTATACCTTCCCAGCAACCTACAGCAACTGTAGGTTGAGTTCTGTGTGTTAAGCCCCAGTTTTGTTTGCTAAATGCCATTTACCTAATCTACAATGTAAATGTCAATGTGTGATAAGTAAGGAGTGCAAAACAATATTGCTCTCAAATATTTAAACCTGCAGTCATTTTTTGGGTTGAAATTCCTCATGGTACACCAAACTAGAAAACGTATAAAAAAAAAACTCTCTCTGAAAGTGCTGCCTTGCCAAATCCCCTCTGCTCTCTTGTGTATTGAGCTATTGGCTGGAGGAGCACTGTGTGCTTCTATCAGCCTGTTTGCTTTGGGGTGACTCCTTTTTGTAGTAAAGCCTCCTCCACTCCGCCTGAAGAGCTTCCTTTAAAGAGTGCCAATCACAGCTGAGCAGAAGGAGCACTCTCTGACAGCTCCCCTCCCTGCAGGGGCTAAGGGTAGAAGGTTAGGGTCAGGGTAGGCTGAGTGGACGAGGATGCATAGGATTTTATGCTAACGCTATATAATACCATTTCATAGTTTGTGGTGTGGATTCAGCAGGGACAAATGAATGAAATCACCATTGTTAACTAGCAAAAATACTGGCTAATTATTTGGTATGTAATTGCAAATGATTGGGGTAGTTCACTGTCAACTGAGCAACAATTAATGAGTCTTACAAATTTCCTGTAGAATCTACTAACTGTGAAACAGTATCATAAAGTGGTCCTGCATGTGCATAATCAAGTCTCTAAAGTCAATGTTAAGGTGATATGTACTGCCTACAAAAATGGCTTACATATCACATGTTAGAGACTAAAGAGGTCTGAGAAAAAAGCACCTTTAAATATAGGTCACAGTACTACTTTGGAAATAAGGCCCAACACATATAGTTTCAACTTTCAGGCATTTAAGCTGCTTCTTGGGCAAAATCTTCCAATGTATGTTTTCTATAACAGCTTAGAAAAGATGTTCAGATAAACACAAATGGGTGGTGAAAAGTATACCCTAAGTAATAGGGGGAATAAAAGCTGTTTTATGTTAATGAAGACCTTATGCTCTAAGAAAAATTATCATATTGCTTTTTTTTAAACTATAGGCATCGTTTCTCCTGCTTTTCTCTTTTCTGTATCATATACTGAAACCTTATTCTCTGCTGTTATTGTTTGACCATTGTTGGTGTCGACCAGAGGAGGATGGGTTGGCATCAAGGTTTCTTCCTCTTGCTCTGAGGGTTTTTTCCTTGTCACTGTCGTCATTGGCTTGCTCATGGGGGCTCGGATCTGGATTGTTTTTCTGTAAAGCTGCTTTGTGACAAAGGAAAAAGTGCTATATAATTAAACTTTGACTTGACTTGAAAAACAAGGTATGAAAATCTGCATGTCAGAGAGAGGTGCAAGTTTAATAACAGCTTATATTAACAATGTTGTCTTAAGACATTTTTAGTGGGAAATTGAAGTTAATTACTCTGAGCTTGTGATGAGTTAGACCGTTAAGAAACAACCATACATGTATGTCCTGTGGCATCACAACCACAACAAACTGGCAGTCCAACAGAGTATGTTCAATGTTCAAGCCTATAACCAGATAAGGTGGCTACTTTGTGTTTCTTGGCCAAAACAAAGGAACTTGGACAAATGATAGAAAATAATCATAATTTAAATTACAGTCTCAATATTGATCAGAAAATTTGCAATTAAATATTTTGCCCAAATTCTTCGGGATACAAATGCTTAGTTAGGGAATATAACTAACATAACTACCACATATAATTTTACACTCTGTCTTCACTCCAGTGTATTTTATTCTTGTATTTAATTAAGGTTATGAAAATACAAATATGTTCCTTATTGATGTTAACGTGAAAGTGAACATAGTGTAACTCATCTAAGGTACACAACTGGACCTAAAAGACCATTTTGTACCTTACAGGCAAACTTGTATCTGCCATGTACCCTTTTATGTCAGATTTCTTCTTCTGTTTTAAGTGAAAAAAGAAAACGTACAACATCAATACATTTATTGCCAGATATATTGAAACTGAAAGACAATTTTATATTAATATGTTTAATTCACATGGAAATTATGTACTTATTTGAATCAAGTAAATTCAAAGCATTTTTTCCAGTCCTGCCTTCATGGACATACTGTACACCCATCTTTCATCAGTGTATACCCAATGGCCCCAGTGGTTTGATAGTGAGGAACTGAAGGGAGGGGTTTGCTGACAGAGCCTCTCTCCAGGCCGGGGCTGAGCTGGAGGCTGGCATGCATCTGCCCTGGCTCTGTGCCTCAATGAGTGTCGGCCTGCAGATGGAAGTGCTTATTTGTAATAATAAACCCTGGGAATGGGTGAGTTCTGTGGCCTCTCAGCGTATGGGCTGCATGCGTGACTCTGCAACTCAAGTGCTTCTCAGTCTCGGGGAAGCAAATGTAATCCAAGACAGGAGAAGGAAACCCCTTCTTATCTCTTGCTCAGCGTTGGAGATCACAATCCTAAAGTACGCAATGGAAATTATAAAATTATAAAAAAGTGATGTGTTAAAATGACCTCATTCACATATGTACATCGTTTCCAACTGAAATTATTACCTCAATACACTTTTGTCTTTCAATTTCTTTTGGAAATAAAAATATACTTTTTATAGGATGAAATTTATCTTATTAAAATGAATGTGCAAATTGTGTATGTTTCAGTCAGGTATTTTTAAGGCATTTATTGTTTTAATGTATTTTGCAGTTTGCAAAGAGGCCATACTCATTGTTTAAGCATTTATAGAATGCCTTTATGATGGGTTTAGAATAGTATATAAAGGTTTTTAAAGGTGCTATCAACTTGATTAGAAATATTAAAAATCTTACTGATACAATATCTGTGTGACTCAGACAAAAATAAAAACTAAATCAGGATTCATATGGAAATAAAACCTAGAAAAGCTCACTTCTCAGCCAGATCAGTGATTACAGTGGTTATCAGTGGTATAGCCAAGTCAGTATAAACTGTCCCATACCAGCACACAGTTTAAAATCAACTCTGTTAAAATTAACATTAATCAGAAATCATTTTTCTTATGGATTTGTATGTATTCCTGAGGGAAACACTGTGTCAGGGAGGGTCTCTGCAAAAGTACAATGTTTTCTCTCAGAAATGGGTGGGGGAGGTGGGAGGGAGAGGTAAAACATGATATTATTGGTTAAAATATTTTTTCTCTGGCTGCTAGTGCACAGTAATGTAATAAAAATTCAGAAGATGCTTTGGAGGTGGATAGAACTATTACTATATCATGGAACCTTATGGGAAAACAATAACTGTGGCTGTTAAATGATGAATGTGGCTTAATTTAACCAGGCACATGAGCAATCTAAGGTAAAATGTACATTGTGATTACAGGTTGACTTTAAGCTTTTATTTTCTGGTAGGAATCTGACTTTAAATCTCTGGACTGTAGAGGTAATTTTAAGTTTGTGTAGGAGTGACTATAGTAACTATGCTGGTAAATGTTTTTTTCACTAACTCAAATAGGAATTTCATGCAAGCAACTTAGTATTTGTTGAAATGTAGTTATGTGGACAAGTGGCTATGATAGGCAACAAATCATGTAAACAAATATGAGCATTTTCAAGCAAAGCAAGAACTTTTCTTAATTGAGCTATCATTTGCAGGGGCTAAAAGGGTGTTTTAGACATAATACTTAAAATGGCAGCTTGCATCTCCCTGGTTGTAGTTTAGGCACAACCAAAGAAACTTTGATTTGTGTTGGGCAATTGTGGCAAAGAATGACTGGCAAAAAATGTCATAATTCTGTTTAGTAGGAGGAAAGACTTGATGTCAGTCTCTTTCTACATAGTTCTGTCCAAGTTAAATTCAACAGAGACATAGATTCAATCCAAGAGTTTGTCTCCACTGAAATGACATACATTGTTCTTTATTTAATTAATAGTAAATTCTTCAAGAGCCCTATGGCCAAAAGCATAAACAGCTTAACAAAATGAATTGACAGCCCTTTCAGTGTTGCTAAGAGACATTAAATATCCCCAGTAAACTCAAACTCGTACCTCTGTTAAGAGTCCATAAATACAATTCAGTTAGTTTATCCTTTGAGTATAAGGTAGGACCTTCAGAAGACTACACTGGTAGTGCTCTGTTGTTTCTGTCAGATTTGTATACATGAGCAGTGAATTGGTGGTGCTAGACAGGTTTACTCAGGGGCTCTTTGGGTCCAACTGAACGTCATTCTGAAGTCTGCAAAATTACATCTTTCGTCTTTGTTTTTGTGGTATGTTGACTAAAAGTAGAAATGTGAAAAACAGAGTGCATGTCTGTATCTTGTACAGAGGTGATATTTAACGCAGTGCTAAAGGTAATGTTTACCGTACAATGATTCATATATTTCTTCATTGGTATTGTCAGACTGAATTTACGTCAAAGACTGCATGACTGACCATACTTAACTGAGGAGAGACTCAAGTGAGTTGTTTTAAAGAGCTGAACGTCTACTAATGGCAGCCGTTTCCCTCAACAAATAAATACACGGTGTGTCTCCAAGACTCCACAGTGACTACATGCTCCCATCCCACTGTAGGAAAAAACAACACCTTCAATCTGAAAGTGCCTGAACTCTGAGTGCCCTCAACCTGGGAATGTCTATGGAGAGAAAGGCCAACAAGTGAATTAGATTAATTTGTGTATGCTTTATGGTTATGGAAGCATAAAATTGCTAGCATGTAAAAATGTGAATTCAGAAAGCAAAACGTTTTGCTATTTGCTTTGAAACTTTGCAGTGATATACTGTGCTTCATTGTGCACTTCTTTCATAAGTAAATTGGCCAGCAAACTAATATTGTACTACAGCTTAATCTGAAATTCAGGTAGGCAATACAATGTTATGTTATCTTTATTAATATTTTGTTACATGAGACATTATGTTGTGACATGACAACAAAAGTGTTATGTACTTTCAGAAGACTGAATTGCGTGTATTGTTAAAAATACAGATTTGTCTATTTGATTGGCCGGTTCATGTTCCATCCACAAATGCAATAATTCAAAGTAATGGCTTGCAGTGTTGGGCATACTTTACAGAATATTGGTAAAAATCCCTGAAACCATAATGAGAAACTGTAGTTGCGAACCTTTTGTCAGAAAATGTAAATGATTTATTTTGGGCCTATGTTTGGGCCAATGGTTATTTATAGCACCTACATAATGCTGAGTTTACAATTTAAAAAGCATCACTTCTGAGATGGATCATGTTTTGTGGATAATTAGGCCAGAATTTAATAACACACTCTCCTTTTTTGCCAGTCTTCTGTAAAGCTTGCCCAACTAAGCAACAGCAGTTGCAATGAAAGAAAATGCTTGTCACTGGGGTGGTACCCTCAATTGTACATCTCAGTACCTTAGTCAGGGAACATAATTATTTTACCCTGAACATAATTCTTTTACTCTTCAGTGGTCAGGACCCCCATGGACCCTCACAGAGCAGGTAGTATTTGGGTGGTGGATCATTTTTAGCACTGCAATAACACTGATGTGGTGGTGATGTGTTAGTGTGTGTTGTGCTGGTAAGAGTGGGTCAGACATGGCAGGGCTGCTGGAGTTTTTAAACACTGTGTCCACTCACTATCCACCCTATTAGACACTCCTACCTTGTCAGTCCACCTTGTAGATGTAAAGTCAGAGGCAGTAGCTTATCTGCTGCTGCACAGTTTGTGTTGATCAGCCTCTAGTCCTTCATCAGTGGTCACAGGACAATGCCCAAAGGATGCTGTTGGCTGGATATTTTTGGTTGGTGGACTAATCTTAGTCCAGCAGTGACACTGAGGTGTTAAAAAACTCCAGCAGCACTGCTGTGACTGATCCTCTCAGACCAGCACACCACACACTAACACACCACTACCACATTAGTGTTACTGCAGTGCTCCGCCACCCAAATAGTACTTGCCCTATGAGGGTCCTTGGGGGTCCTGATTACTGAAGAACAGAGTAAAAGGGGGCTAACAAAGTATGCAGGGAAACAAATGAACTACAGTCTGTAATTGTAGAACTACAAAGTGCAGCTATATAGTAAGTGGAGCTGATAAAATGGACAGTGAGCGTAGAAACAAGGAGGTGGTCATAATGTAATGCCTGAACAGTGTATATGTTAATGTGTTGTTTCAAAGACTTAAATGTAGCATTGAATGTATTTTACAAGCTGTATTGGTCAGTGTTTAATCTAGAATGGCCAAAAATAATGTGAATCACTGTTAGCCTAGCACTAATATACAATTAGAATTCCACAGTGGTGCTAGCAGAAGATAGCTTTAATACAGAGTTGTTTGTCCCCCATTTATGACCATGTTTTGACATTATGGCCCAAACTGAAGGCTTATTAGTTTGTTGTTTCATATTGTTTGTTCTTTCTTCATTATTTAATTCATAATTAAATAATAATATATATTTGCACTCAGTTTTTCTTAGTCTTTTTTTGTGTAGTTACACTATAAAAAATGAGAGGTCAGTTCAACTTAAAATGATTAAGTAACTAATTACATGGCTTTTCTTGAGTTGAGTCAACTTGAGGACACCAGAGTTCACCCAACTCAAAGGCCTTAGTTGAGTCAAAAATTCTCCAGGTTACTGTTTCTAGATCTGCATCTTGGTTAGATAAACTAAACGGAATGTGTGTGTGTTTTTTTTTAACTCAGTTTCTCCACTAGCTGGCGCTACTTCTATCACACAGTCCCATCTGGCATATTATCCTCTTGTGTTTCCGGAAAATGGACCACTGTGGTATTGCTGGGATTTAAACTCACAATTTCCTGATGTTGGGATGAATTATTACACAGCTGCACCACGAGATGATGCCACGCTTCAAAGTCAAAACAACAAATATTTTCTACAGTGTATTAAAAATGTGTAGACACAAAATATAAGGTACTTCATGTGTTCCTGAGTTGTTGTCACGATTGGCTCCTCCCTCTCCTCCATGTGCTTTTTGTTTACTTTTTATCTTCCACGTTCTTCTTTGTTTTGAGTCTAAGTCCTGCCCCCTTGTTGTCTGACTCTGCCCCTGATCATTGCCACCTGTTTTACACCTGTCCCTCGTTGTCCTTGTTTTGTATTTAAGTCGGGTGTTTTACCCCTTGTGTTTGCTGGTCTTTGTTTGATATGTTTGGTGTTTGATTTGTTTGGTGTGTTTTTACATTGTGTATTTCAGTCTGTGTTTCTTTTGTCATGTCTGAACCCCAATCTCTCTGTGTTGGCTACATGAATGTGGACCGTCTTGACCCTGATTTTGGATTTGCCCGTAATAAAACTCACTTTACTCACACGTGCATCCGCCTCATCGCTCCCCGGCGTTACAGTGGTGCAGTGGACTGAGCCATCTACCAAACAGGAGGTTGTGAGTTTGAGCCAAAGTGATGCCATAGCCATCCATGAGTGTGTACTCAATGTCTTGCAGAATGGCATGATGGAGAGAGTCTTGGCTGGTGAGGAAGTTGAGTATTAAAAACAAGTTCATTTTATTTACATAACTGAGATCCAGTACTAAAAGCATTAAGAGAACCTTTGACTCAACTAAAAAATTTGAGTTGTGTATCCTCAAGTTGAGTCAACTCAAGAAAAGCCATGTATTCAGTTACTATATCATTTTGAGTTGAGCTGACCTCTAATTTTTTACAGTGGATGATGCTGTTTTACTCATGCATTCCACACATTTTAACATGTTCAAGACTAAATATTGAAAAATTAAAACCAGATAAATGTTGTAATATACGTCATGTATTTTGAAAATATTTTTAATTATTGTGGTGTTACATTTTTGCCAGGTTGTCCAGTCTAATCAGAAGTCTGGTTCCTATCTTTCATTCATGGAGAGACTGGTCAATTAAACTTTCGACGTGTGTACTGGCCACCATATGACTCCGCCTCAGAGCTCTTGTCAATATTGGGTGTATGATGGCTCTGATTGGACTTCCCTTTGTTAACAAGCAGGTCGGCATGCTGACAGAGCTGACAGCGCTGGGGCATGATGTCTTTGTGCAGTAGAGAGGAGTACAGCCCTGCTAGGCCTCACTGTCACCCTGCAGCTGCTGTCTGCCCCCCCCGGCCTTCACTCCGCTCCAGTCCCGCATACACAGTCTGTTGACCCTCTGAGCTTCATGCTCCCTTTCTCCCTCACAGCTGTGCAGCTTTGAACTCTCAATCGGTGTATTAAAAGCTGCCTGGGCCAAATGCTGTTCTCAATGCCCCCTCCCAAACAACCCCCCAACCCAAGGCCTCACAAGCTGTTCTGAGCGATCTTGCTTTCTCTAGGCAATGAGATCAGATACGGTGTGTGAAAATGAGACAGTTCACATGCGTGGCTGAGCCACAGTCAGCCTCATTTTGTTTCTCAGCCTGTACTTAGGCTTTAGAGTCATTATCATGTCAAAGAGAGTACAGATCATAAGGTGTTTGGTGCGAAATGTGTAATGTCTAGCACGTTTCTCCTAATAAAACACAGTGAAATGTAAAATTGACCCTGAATGAACAATAGCAACAAACTGTACTATGTAGATTTATCAGGCAAAAATGTCACAAAGCTGAATTGAGCTTTTAGTGTTCATTTTGTCTGTTTTTGCAGTTACCAGCTGGTACTCTGTGCTGTGTGCTGCTTTAAGAAGTTCTAAAGGAAATATATATATATATATATATATATATATATATATATATATACAAACAAAGTTTTATTACACTCTTAAATAACCATAATGTGTAATAAGCCTGGGATTTAGGAGATTACCAGACTAGACTAGGTGTGAATGTTTACAATTAATCAACCAGCTTTCATGAACCTACAAAATAAAGAGTATTTGAACCTATTTCACTTACACAAAATAGTTACTCAATTAAATGCATCATGAATAGTCACCTAAGTCCCCTAAGAGACATTTATTAACCACTTTAGAGCAAGAGTAATGTACTGTTCTAGGATATGTATAGGATATGTATGGTGTATGCATTATTGTATTCTTTAGAACTGAAAAATGAATAACTCATTCAAGATGATGAGATTTATTCTACGCAACTAGATATATATCTTTAACATAGATCTCCACAAATTAACTTTTGAGTATTTCTCAGACAGTATAAATAGTCCTACAAAGATAAAATAGACTTGAATAGTGCTGTTTTTTCTAATAGTGTGAACGACGAACAAAGTTGTTGGCCTCCCTACACAACATTTTTACTCCAGTAGAACCAGGAAAGCAGGCCCCTCTGTTTATGAAAGCCAAGCACCAGTCCCCTCTCTTTTGACAGCTCACTAATTGAGTAAGACAGGCCTCAGCTGCCTGCCATTCACCCTCTGATGCTCTTTCACTCGTACCACTTCTTTGCCTTGATTGCTTCTAGCACTATGGCATGACTCCAGTCATCGCATTGTCAGTGTTGTGACTTGTTTTCTTTGCAGTCTCACTAGAGTATGTAAACAAATATGGCAATGCTTTTTTATTTGTTTTTAGTTCTTTTTTTTTTCTTTGGAAAAATTTCACAAGTGCTAGGGATTTTAAATTTCACAATACCTCAGAAAGCCTAACTTCAGGACTGAGTAGATTGCTCGGCAAACAATGAAACATAATGTTTTTAAAAAATAAGAAAGAGGAGACAAAAGAGAGAAAAATACAGTGAAAATAGAAATATTACTCTACAAGAAATGAAATCTTAACGAACCAAAAAAAAATGAGCAAATGGCCTTGCTTTTTTATTTAACCCCTTAAATGGCCAGGTCCTACCAACAAAGTTTTATTACACTCTTATATAACCTAAGAATAACTCAGCCAGTTTGCATTAAAGTTACTAAGTTACTGAACAATAAACCGTAATGTGTAATAAGCCTGGGATTTAGGGGATTATCAGACTAGACTAGATGTGAATGTTTACAATTAATCAACCAGTTTTCATGGACCTTGATCAACAATTATCTTACACAGACAAACTAATTATATAGACTTCTTAAAATGAAATAAGAAAGGCTTTCTAGTATAAAGGGATAAAGATTCAAGACAACTTTACATAGTTTAAGAATAGTAGTCTAACATTACATTCTTAAAAAAGTAGTCTTGAATTTGTTAGTGGAGAGCTTCAGTCTTTCAAGCTAGCTAATTAAACTCTGTCCAATCTGTTAAGCTTAAAAAAAATAAAAAGGATCTGTTGTTCATTTTTCTGGCTTGTTAAGACTTTAGTGGGCAATTAAAGCAAATTAAACATGTTAAAAAACAAATGATTTCATGTTTAGGGTTTCACTTCTTCAGATCCTGTTTCTACATTCTTGAATCTCTGAACAAAATCAAATCCTGATTAGCTGACTGAACACTGATTGAATGCTTTAACTGCCTTTTAAAGGGTAATTTACAAACTCCTTATTTAACACATCTAATCGTAACATCAAGAGCATCTGGATGAAAGAAGCAGGTGTATACATTAGGTCTGGAATAAAATGCATAATTTTTCATGATTATTTTTGCCGAAAATTTGTGTTGCTTCCAAACTTTTGGACTGCTTGTTTAGAAAATCTCAAACCAAACCTCAAGTGTTACTTCTTACTTCAATGAAATAATGATTCAAGTAGATGTAAAAGCAGCTACTAAAAACAAGTTGTGGAGTTAAACGTTTTGGTATTTTACTTTTAAACGTTTTGTGAGTTAAATCTTAAAGTAAATGGGAGACACTGAAAGGCATTCAAGCTATTTGTTTCTAATTTTATGCATTGCTGACTGTGAACTACTGAGAAGGAACATTCAAACATTCTCTTGAGTCAGTGCATTTGTAGATGTGAGAAACAGAAGGCAGTGACCTTTTTCAAATACTGCAAGGTTACTCAGTATTTGTCCTTATTTGTTGAGATTTTTGGTCCTTTGAGTCCTCAAAGCTGTAGCCTTTGGTTGTCTCTCTGTGACCAACTGCCTGGAACTGACAAAACCAGAAATGGACTTACATTGTCCATACTCCAAACTGTCCCTCTTAATTTGGGAGCCATTGTGCAGCAATCTGGAAAGTGTTAGTCAGTGAGTCCTCACAGTAATTGCTTGCAGCTGAGAATTTGCTCCAGAGTGACTGAAGCAGGGCTGTTGAGGGGAGGTTTAGCTCCAGAGGAAAACTTTGGATATAACAAGTGCAATTGATCCTTTTCTACTTCCCTGTGGGAGAAGGCTTGTTTGGGCTGATGCTCAGGAAACAGGCTTTCTGCAAGCAGAAAATGAAGTGGCAGACGGAAACAGGGCTGTGTTTTTCTACATGTACGAACACCCTCAAACATACACTACACACACTCGCAGTAATGCATAAACACATACACAAAAAGCACACATACACATGCCCTCCCATTCTCTTCACATTTCTCTTTCACACTAAAAAATTTTTTATTAAGTAAAATCATCTCAAATCTGGTCATCACCTGCTTCTCAATATGCAATACAGTTTACATTGACCTTACTCAAGTTAAGCTTATTTAAAGAAAAACATTGTATGTGGTTGCCTCTAACTATAAGCCTAGAGGCAATAGGTTTTTTGGCCTTATTGGCAGCTAAACTGGCTTGCTCGAGATAATAAGAAATAATTGACATCAAAATAATATTCTTAAAATACTTAAAAAAGAAAAATGCTACATATGTTGACTCAGTTTAAGATGATCTTAATCTATCTATAGCCTTCTTTGTTCTTCAGATAGCCTTATCTATCTATCTATCTATCTTACTTGCCAAGATATCTGAGTATTAGCTCATTTGGGCGTGTTTCTCTCCTATGTTGTTTTGGCTTGTGTATAACAGTAAACAGTCCAGCAGATTGTTTGAGTTGCACTAAGAGTTAGCGAGGCTGGATTGATGTCACAGTGGGGGTTGAAGCTGTGTTTTGCTGCGATTAGTTGTGTGTTTCCCCTGTGATGGCTTTGGGGTCAGTGAGGAAGCTGAGAGAAATTTGAAGCCCACAGGAGAAATGCAAGCTCAAGAATCCAAAAGGTAGTAAAGCATTGCCCATTGGAAGTAAACCTGACAGAAAGTTATTTGCTGTCTAACCTGGACTTCTTTGTTCTTCAGGGTTTACCAGTTTAGTTTAGGCCCCATCTTTAAGACAGACAATGTAAGAATACTGTTTTTCGCTCATTGTTACCAATGGTTATTGTATACAGTGGCAAAAATATATTTCTAAAATGTTGAAATCAACTTGCAAACAAAGCAGCACAGTACAACATGTTTACTAATGACTAGTTTAATCAAAGGAACCATTGATTTGAACCATTGATCTGTACTCTTACTCAAACTTATTTCACAGCCTTTGTTAACCTCAGGCTTGTTGCATTGTAATGCTTATTATTTAGTACCTACAGGGGCTTCAGGGGCTTTTGAGCTATTCTTAGGTTATAGAAGCGTGTAATAAAACTTTGTGCTTACTGGTAGATCCTGGCCATTTAAGGGGTTAAATTGATCAAGACTGAATTATGCATAAATTTGGAAAACTCAGTGGACATTTTAACAATTCTTTATGTTGACCAGTTTTCAACTTACAAACTCTTAATTTAAAACCTCTAATTCAGGTCATCATTCCTTCATTAGCATGTGAATATGAGATATAAGTCCAATGTAAACTTTTACAAAGTTTAGTGTTGCTTTTAGCCTATAGTGTGTATCAACAGCCTCAAATGTTGTGGCTTGAGTAAAATGCATCAGGTCAAAAAGACTTGAGTATTGGGTTCCTATAGAACTGCAGTGGAACGTCTTTGTTCAATCAGCATCTTTTAGCAGAGGAACTTAGTTTTGTGAAGCAGTCCTTTTGGTCTAGAACAAAATTCTTAAACTAGTGAGATATGTGAGCAACAGGCACTGAACCAACAGAACAAAATGAAATTAGGTTAATTATGAAATTAAGTTAAAAGAGAGGTGAAAGGAAGTGAGAAAATTTAGCCCAGTCACTGAAGCCATCATTCCTTTGGATGGAAGATCCAAATCTATTCCTGAAGAGGTGAAATTTGGGCATTCTGTGGGTGTGAGACTGAGTCTGAATGAATGGCCTTGTCAATGCAATAATGCCTCTGCACCTTGCTCGGCCTCAGGAGCATTTCAGCTGCTCTGGTGGAGCTGTATTTCTTTTCTTCAAGTCTTAGAAGTTGCTCCTTATCAGAACGTCCAAAATGAATTATGACTTCCAGCCCAGATGTCTCCTGTAGCATGCTGTGCTGATTAATTCATTTCATATAAACCTGTCAGAGACACAACATATTTACACCAAGCAGCTCAGTCAAGAAAGGCAAAGAGTTATTTATGCATGCTAACATAGCATAGACTCATTAAAAATACATCAAACCATGATAGTTGTAAAGCACTTCAGTAATACCACATGGCTGAGTGAGCTCTACAGTAATGGCAGATATGGCAGATATACAGCACTGTGTTCTGTCTCTGATAACTGGACTTTGCTGCATGCAGCTGGACAAGGGTTCTTCTTTGTGGCTACTTTTGCTCTCTATACTGGCCTGTATCAGTGTTTCTTCCATCAGCTTTGTAATATAGACCCTGATTTATCTGCTGTAGTAAGTGTCCAGGCTCACAAAGCACTCAGAGTCAGCTAACAGGTCTGCTGGGAGCTGAAGGCCACTTCACGTTACCGTAAACACGGCAATGGACAGGCCAAGTGATGATCGCAGCATGCCAGCTGCAGCCACACTCAGAAACCAAACTCTGGGATTATGGCTAGGGCCTCCACACCACTGATTCTGGTAGGATTACTGTGGTAAGAACTAAAATAAAGCTAGTGAGTGGAGCAGTCATCAGTGCATAATACATGCTGCAGAGAATTTATTTTTCATACTATTAAGTTGCTAAAGCTATTGCAATGTGTGAATTTTCTTTGCACAGCTGCAGAAAGGGGGTATAATGTATCACAACTCAGTTGCTAAAGACTACGAAAAAGTATTGACTGTTAAATTCTAAATTACTGTAGGGAATGCCAGTTGGATTTTACTTGGTTGACTTTTCTTGGTTGATCTTCCTGTTGTTTAGTATAATTATTAACACTTTGCTGAAGGGAAACATTCATAAGGCTACAGGACACCAGTAAAAACCCTTACATCACAACTGACACAAACCTACATAAACATCTATAAAAGTTAATTCCAAAAAGTGTCAGCAGTGTCAAAGGCTACATTTGTCAAATGTTATGCTATTTCTCCTCAGAAAAAGTTATTAAAATCATTAATAACATCAATAAATCAGTGAAAAAAGGTGAATAACTTATTATAATTCAGTTGATCATGTTTACAAAAATGTATTGACTGTTAAATTCTAAACTTCTGTAGGAAATGATGGATTTTACTTGGTTGACCTTTCTTGGTTGATCTTCTAATTTGTATAGTTTAATTATTAACACTTTACTGAAAGAAAACATTGGGAAGGCTACAGGACCCTATAAAAAGCCTTACATGGCAACAGACCAGACCTACATTTATAAAGGCTAATTCAACAAGTGTCAGCAGTCTTAAAGGCTGCTTTTGTCAAATATCATGCTATTTCTCCTGATCAAGTGTTATTATAATTATGACTAACATCATTACCTCATTAAAATCACCAATAAGCAGTTGTAACACATATAATAAAAAGAACAACAGTGACTGGTTGCTTGCCAAAAATCTGTTGGCTAATGGTCTTCTCTATCAATCAACCTTATCAGATATTCATATTTATCATACATAACAGGATACTGTTATCCGTTCAATTGATGTGTTATAACTACTTAGTAATACTTTTGTGGTATTTTTAACCTAATAAGCATTAAAAACTATTTTCATTTTTCAAGCATTCATAAACCCTTTATAAAGGTAGTCTAATTGTAAAGTGGTAATCAAGGCCTATGTAGGTGATATCAGTGCTGCATTTCAGCAAAGTGTTACTGCATGATTTCTACCCAGACTCTACTCTAAAAAGAAGAAAGTGAGTTGTGATCCCACTTGAACCACTGTAGACCTCTGTAGGTGTCTTGAAACTCAAACCAGAAACATAGCAGGGTTGTTTCTTTAGAGGAGTATAAGAATGTGTACCATGCTTTTAAGTCTTTATCACTCAAGATTCAGTAAATGAGAGCTATTTTTTCATTCATATTTTACATTTTTGCTATTGTTACAATATTCATGAACACTGGAAAGCATATCCCCCCGCTGAGGGAAAAAAAACTTTGTCCGAGCAGTGGAGCCCTGACCCATCACCGGCCAGCCATTATCCCTGCTGCTCTGCTCCCCCAGGAGCATGGAGACTAGATGACTCCTCAGCTTCCCTTCCATTCACTTCTCATCACAGCTCCTGTTACACTAAATGTCTCCATTAGTCTTTTGCTAAGCTAGCAAATTTAATCAGAGAGCATTTAGAACATTTAGTATGACTGTATTGTAATGGAATATTTCACATTTGATAGCATTATGTCAATAGGTTCTTTGTAATGGTTTCAATTTAGCAGAAATTTGTGTGGAAAAGCACTCACGGTGTCTTAACAGCAAAGTGTTTGTTTGATTCCCTAATACCATTTATTTTGTAATGAAAAGGGCTTTCAGAAACATCTTTCCTATAATCTTCCAGTCACATTCTGTCTCCCCATAAATCAGCCGCACCAGACTGATGAGATAATGTTCTGAAGATGCATGGTAAAAAAGAGAATTTGCTGTTTTGGGGAGTCCAGCACTAGATAGGCACATCTCAATCCACCTTTGTTTGGCCGTCTTGTTTCGTTCAGTGAATAGCTCTGCCTGAGTGAGGTTATGGCTTGAATGACAGAGGTCTCACACATGTAGAGTTAACGCCTCACTTGTTACTATCTGGGGTGAAATACCCCCCCCCCGTCTGTCATGCTGATGCCTCTGACAGCCATTCAGAGGAGGGAGAGGAGCCCCCCAACTCACAATCAAAGGCTTTTGACTGAAGGAATCCAGGCCTGCTCTGGCAGGGAGGAGGGGTGGAGCCAGCTGTCAGGATGATGAGGCCCCTGCAGCAGTAAACTAGTCCTGTAGGACATAGCAGAATCCTCCCACCACAGAATCTCACTCTTCATCTCATTCAGCTCCAACTGTCCTGCAGGCTGCATCTTTGCAACCATATTGCAACATCTAATCTGGATCCCTTTGTATTATAAAAAAGATTGTTATGCTATTCTTTCTCAGCAAATGAATACCTATGATTGGAAAAAACAAACACTGAGAAAGTAATGCACTAAATTTACTTGCAAACATCATCAGTCTTAAACAGAAAATACTTATTGCCAAAAGTACATCAACTGAAGTTGGTGGAGTAAATTCAGTGCACTAATTTTATCAGTATATAAATTCTGACATGCAGTCTTAAAGTGGAATTCCACCGTGTTTTCAGATTTATGCATAATTCAATCAACTTAACCTTTAAATGACAAGAACCCACCAGTGGATCCAAAGTTTTATAACTTCTATAACTTAAGAATAGCTCAGCCAGTTTGCGTAATAAGTAGCTTGATAATAAGAGCACTAAGCCTTAATATGTAATAAGCCTGGGATTTTCAGGGCTTTAATAATGTGAAATGCTCTGTTCTAGACAAATTTACCAAGTCAGAGCCACAGTGGCGGTGATAAGAACCAGATGTCAGAAGCTTTTGATGCCTCTACAGGTTCCCTCACACAAAGTTATTACATTAAACATTTATGAACACACTGCTTGATACCTCAGACATTATTTTAATATATGATATGCAAGACAAAAAGAGAAGATTATTTAGATTAATCACTCATTTTGTCATTATCAGTATTGCATATGAGAACATAGAAGACACATGTAAGTTCACTGATCATTTTGGATAGTAAATAAAATGGGCATATTTTTGTTTTACACATTGCGACCTTTGGTTCCAATCACCACTGCTATAAAGAGTCTGTACATTTCTGCACAATAAACCATTTCAGTCTGTTCTGAATGACTTTACTTGCATCTCAACAACCAAATAATGTAGAACCTTTGGAAAAATAGTGCAAATCCCCTTTAATATAGCTCTTGTGAATTATTCTGTTTATACTGCTGTTTTCATTCTGTCTGTGCTTACTGGTAAACGATACATAGAATATTTTGCACATGTAGCATTGTCATTAAGCCAAGTTTACTCTTCCTGAACTTGGTATAATGTCTTATTTAACAGGACATAAGATTCCACTTTTGTTTTTGGAGCACACTTCTCAGTTAGTACCACTGGAGGGCACCAATAAACAGTAAATCAAGCATAAACCTTTCTAAAGTGCTTTTTAGACTACTTTTACAAAATCATCTTATTTTGTCTGAAAAAATGTTTAGTGTGTTTTGAGTCTTGGAAACAGTCATTGACACACCTGTGTCCCTGCTGATACATGTTTAAATGTAAACTATTCTTTTTCTCCCTGTATAGGGAGAATTTATTTTGGTATGAAATATATCCCCAGTATGGCAATGAATCTTTTTTATTCCTGACTGAACCCAGAAGGACTCTTACATCATCAGCAAGAAGAAAGGAAGATATTTCCAGAGGTTGCATTGAAATTTTACAGAATAAGAGAACACGGAGCCCGCAGAAAAGACAGCGCTTCAAAGTTTTCCCTTATGTTTTCCCTTTTGTTTGCATTGCCTCTGTGAAGTGCATGGGTATTTTAGTATCATTCAGTGTCATCTACGGTTTAATGTGAAATCACATCATTGTGAAATATTTGTACAGTAGTTACATAACTGTCATACCCGTGAAATAATGTTATTAATTATTTGAATCTGTTATCTGGTATTTAGAGCCAATGTCCTACAATTTTCTTGTATTTTATTTTCCCCTTGAGGTCCACTCATGATGTCTGAGTGGGTGTGAATGTGCCAAAAAATGCAGTCATAATTCATTTTTGCATGACGATTTTCCAAGCTCTCTTTATTTCTTTAGAATAAAAACAGGTGTTTTTGTTATTATACCTTTAAGACTAGCAGATGTAAATGATCTCCATTCTGATTGGCTCTCCTGTGCTGTGTCTCAAAGTAATCCAAGCTGAAACACTCTTTATAACTTTAAGGTGATTGGGTGGGGCTAAACTGCTGTAGGCTGAACAGGCAAATGTATAAAAAATTTGGTTTGTTATAACATTGCAAAAGCAATGGATTTGAAAATGAAAAATTCTTACAGCGTAGTTTTCATTCATTGATTGTGTGGACTGATGAGTGAATGGTATGTTGTGAAACATTAACAATGTTGGCATACCTCATCAAACTCTTTAATATCAAGTTGAAATGTACGTCTGTGTGATGAAGACTACTGCAGGTCTTTGCACCAGAGGACTCTAAACTCTCAGAGTTGTCCTTCTTTGTTTAAGTATGGCAGCATGTTATGTATCATAAACATACTGTATCTCTATATCCATACAATAGGCCCTGAATTAACTGACACAGTAGCATGAATGATTCATTTAAGGGCTGATTGCGATGCAGTTAAAGGGACATTCTCTTATGACATTTACATGAGTTGATGTACCAAGGACATACTTTATTTCTGGATGGCCATTTCCAACTTTTCCTTATCCCTTAGGATTTAATAGGTTGTTTTTGTTATGGTGTCTTCAAGACTGATATTTCCAAAGGTTTATGGATGCAGATTCATCCAATGATTCTTCTGAAATCAAGGCTAATAACTTTGGTGCATAACAACCTGTACTCTTCTGGGAGGACCTTCTACTAGATTTTGGAACATTGCTTTGAGGATTTGATTGCATTTAGCATTAATGAGATCAGGTACTGATGACTAGTTTTGAATCACAAACTCAACTCCAACTCATATCACTTGTACTGGATGGTGGTACATCACATGAGAGAACACAGTTTCACATCTCCAGATCTCAAAGCTGAGGGTCTTTATAACCCCTAGCTGACACTTGCTATTGGGAGTGTAGTCTAATGTCCTTTTCGGAGACATGGCTGCACCAGGACATCCCGAATGACGTTTCCATCAATGGCTTCCAGACTGTTCGGGCTGACCGGGGCTGCACTGAGAGTGGTAAGCGCAAAGAAGGAGGGCTCGTTGTGCTAGTTAATAACCGCTGGTGCAACCCTGGTCACATTACTATAAAGGAGCGTGCCTGTTGCCCAGACATTGAGCTGTTGGCTGTTGGACTCAGGCCATATTATTTACCACACGAGTATTCGCATGCCATCATCTTGACTGTTTACGTACCCCCCTCTGCCAACCTGACGTCGGCACACAACAACCCCATGCCATAATCCTCCCTCCACCAAATTTTACACTTGGCACAATGTAGTCAGACAAGTACCGTTCTCCTGGCAACCACCAAACCCAGACTCATCCGTTGGATTGCCAGATGGAGAAGCATGATTCATCACCACTTTATATACACACATGTATATATGTGTGTGTGTATGTGTGTGTGTGTGTATATAGAGAGACAGAGAGAGAGAGACAGATAAAATTGATTGCTGCACTGGAGCCCTTGAGGGTCTACATGCCCTAATGCGAGTCTATATAGAGTAACGAGATGGTCTTTAAGGTGTGTATGTGCAATACAAATGCACAACTGACAGCCTGGCCTCATCTTGACTATAAAATATAAAAGTAAAAGTACTGTACTTTTATTGTGGTCCCCTTAAGCCATTCACACTGAATTACTATTTTTTTGTGTTTAATTTCATGTTGTTCTGTTAGTTCAGTAAATTTACTACTTTGTTGTTGTGCGCACCTCTTATCTTATAACAATGAGGGTAAACAATACACAGGTGGACACCACAGGTGAGAACAATCAAGGGCAGAGTCAAGAAACAAGGGGGCAGGACAGAGAAGAATCAAAACAAAGAAAGCACATGGACAAAACCAAAACAAAACGAAAGCACATGGAGGACTGGGAGGGGCCGATCGTGACAGTTAAACTTCTGTAATGTCCCCAGGAGGTATTTTTTAAATGACCTAATTGCTTGAACCAGACACCAGGCATCTTTTATGTTTGTATAACTGCTGGTCAGTGCACATGTCATGTTGCAGTGCATGCTGGGAATTGTAGTGCAGTTGAAACAGGCTAATATTAATAGAAAATTAAAATAATTTTGTCGGCCAAATATGATTGTGATACAGGCCTGATTTGGCCTGCAGGTCTTGTGTTTGATGTATGGGCATAAACTATCCAGATTAGAGATCAAATCAACTCTTAGGTCAAAAGTAACATTCGCTGCACAAATAAAGTATTAGTTTTTCTAAAATCCATCTGTACCATCTATCTGCTTATTTTTCTGCCTTACCTTAATTCTGAAGGACAGTGAAAGTGGCTCAAGGTGCAAAAGTATTCAGACATCTTTTCTAATACGTTAATTCAGTGCACAGCTTGTAAAACCTTGATGTAAAAAAATAAATAAATGTTAGCTGGTCTACACACTTTTGAACATAGAGTTTATGTTCATGCACATGTCTCAGCTTAAATGTATTACTATACATGACACTGTGGGGACTACAGGAAAAATGATCGAGTAGAACCTGTAATCTCCATTATTTTGTGTAAAGTCCCTGCCCTCATTACCAGATTACAATGGCCTATTTTTTACACTGGGACTGCTTTATAAATATTTGATAGGACAATGAAACTATTTTGGATTGTGTTTTGCAAAGAATAATGAAATTATTTTATAACACATAATTTTCAAAGGATATAAGTGGTTTTGACTTTTCTGGGCCAAATATGCATGGATTAATGTTAATGGCCTTCTTTGGCCTGACTCTCATTTGCAAGGGTTCCCTTTCAAATTGATACAATATAAAATGGATGAGAACATTCTTCAAATTTAACAACAATGTCTGGAGGAACTGCAATATCTATAGACATTACCATACAAATAGCTCTCATTATGGCCTCTATTACCAGTAGGCATAGTTTATGAGGGACTTCATTGCCATTTCTCCCAGCTCATACGCAATCAGACACCATCAGTTACAGTATTATTCAAGACAATGTGCACACTGTACACATGCATAATGCATTGCTGTGCCTTACCGTTCATATGTTTTGTCAGTAGTATTGTTCATTATTTTTTTTAAGAACATTTCCAATGATGATATAATTTAGAGTATTTCTGTTCTGTATTGTATTGTTTTGGAGGAGAGAGTGAGAGAGAACATGAACTTCAGTTTTTCTGTCTTTCTCTCCTGTTCTGTGGTTTGAAAGCCTTTGGAAGGGTAGCTTTGCTGAATAATACATTACACAGTGTAGAGCAGTTTTCTCCAGCCAGGCCTTCAGTGTCAGTTAGTCTGTCCAGCACAATGTTTCTCTTTACTAAATCACCAGTAACTTCATTTGTAGGCTATTTCAAAGCCTGTTATCAACATCCCACTTTTATTATAAAGACCAAGTACCCAGAGTGACTTACAAAGTCAAAAAGTCACAAATTCTATGTTACTTTTACACAACAATGTCCTGTTTTTCCTTATCTTTCTTTTTTTACCTTTTCCTTTTCATAAAGGATGGACCCAAATAAATTGCCAAAATGACTTAGAAAAAAGTCTGGTTCCATTGACTTACATTGAAAGTAATGTATGTTTTTTCCTTCTCCTGTAAAGTTACCATTTTGGAGATACAAGGTTTTGTTCCGACAGCAGTGATATGGTATAGTTATAGCAGTGATGGTATGCACTCTTTTATATAGTGGTGTAAGTAATTATGACAAAACAGTAATAATACTCAAGAAAGAAATGAAAGTGACTCTGTAAAATTATTATTAAATTGTTCACCATTAATGAATGAATATTGAAAGTATTCAAGTATTAGAGGGCCCATATTCAACATTTTTCTTGCATTTGATTTTTTCCATTGAGGTCCACATTTGTGTGATTTTATGTACCATAAATGAGCATAACTTTTACATGACTATTTCCATCCTTTTTATCTCTTAGAATTAAACATTTGAATTAAAAAATGTGTTACTGTGCCTTTAAGACTGATATATGTGAATGAGCTGCTTTTTGACTGGCTATCCTGTCTTGTGTCTCATTTAAAAAGCAAGCAGAGATAAAACACTCCTTATGACTTCAGTGTGAATAGGCAGAGCTAGACTGTTGTAGGCTGAATATGTAGATACACGTAGATGAGTTGGTTCTTTTGACATCACAGAAAAAATTATTTAAAAACAGGCAGCTTTATTTTGCAGCTTAGTTTGCATATATGGACTGTATGGTCTTGGAGTGAATGATGTATTTTGAAACTTGAAAAGTTAATCTTCTTGATTTAAAGAACCAAGGAAAATATGGATGTGGGAAAATAATTTTGTTGACCTGAAACTAATTTTGTTGACCTGAAGCAGGTAAATAAGCTACAACTGGTTTGCAGGCCTTCCACATTTGGCTTTGATTTACATTTGATAAATCTAGCTATTATGTTTTATATGAATTACCCAATAAGCACATGCCAGCAAACTATTAACCAGTTTCTGTGTTTATACAGCAGTAAAATATATGCAACTGATTTAAAAACATTTACCAAGTCTTCTTGACTTCAGTACGATAATTTGTGCTTATAATGTCAATTAATCTAACAATAACATACATTAATCAAGCCATGAAGAATGTGCAGCTTTTACATGGCTGAATTAAACTAGTTCTAGTCCTAGGCCCCAGACAAAACAGTTAAACAGTACAATTCCTCACTTTAATCATCTTTTATTATATCATCAACATTCATATATTGATTATATTATGCTGTATGTTTGGGGTAGTATCTATAGCACTGCATTTAGAGCCAGAGTGTTACTTTGTGTGCCTACCCTGCATAAATCAACCATTCTTACACCATCACACCAAGACTTTCTCCATCACAGTGTTCTTTATTTACAAAACTGCCTGAGGAAAATGTCCAGCTCTGAGCCTGGCTACTAAAATACCCTGTATATCTATTACAATTTGCACAGTAATTCATTGTCATTAATTTGCCATTCATGAAGAAATGGTTCATAGATAAAAATGTGTCCGGTTAAGAGATGTACAGGCACAAAGTATATGTTACAAGAACATTATATATGAATTCCACAGTAGCTAATAAAATATAGAAGGCTTTTTTCACATGATCTCCCCTCAAAATATGAATATAGTCTATTATCATGTCAAAGAGTCATTAATGCAAAAATAATTACTCATTTCTGAGTAAGGCAGAAAATTGACAGAGCACATAATGCAACTGTATGCATGCTGGTAACCACAAAACTACAAAACGTCCTGAAAGTTCAAACTTCCACTCAAAGCAGAAAGCCATTTCAAAGCAGTATAGTGCAGCATGCAATACTATTATTTTACTATTGCATTCACAGTGTTTCTACAAAAAAAACTTTCATAACAAACCAGTATATAAGTGAAATACAACTGAAATTCAATGTTACAAATGTCTCCTTTTTCTAAAGTTAAAAAAGCAGATTATATGCTAATATTGGGCAATTACATGCAAACTCTTTTGAAAAATGTATCTTATGAGAGCAAGTAACATTTCACTTTGGTTAACCTCGGGCATTGATGCACCAATCATTCAAATTAATGTCATACTGTTCATGACATGAGCAAACAAAGCAACTCAATTATATGTGTACTTTCGAAAATAAAGGAGTGGTACATACGAAGTTCTGATAAAAAAAAAAAAAAAAAAAAACTTTTTGTAAAATGTGATAATCTTCATTATTAAAGATGGTAGGCAATACAGTAATTTGTGTAGTTGCAAATACAAGGCTGTAGCTTTTTTATTCCATTCCATGTGTCAGAAATGGAGTGTGGAGTGTTAATAATCCTTACTTAAAGCCACTGGGTAAAAGGCATATCACTGAATAAACCATGAGACATTTGTTATAATAAACAACAAGTGTTAAAAATCACAGTGATAAAAATTCACAGTCAGTTCAACCGCTAATAGTACTGTTGCCCTATTTAAGCAGATTCTCAAACTTTGTGATCTGAACATGTCATATTCTGACCATCTCTAGCCATGTCAATAGCTTTAATGCTATCAGCCATTAGATACAGTTCATTTTCACATTTTCTCTCTCTGACATGCATTAGAAACAACCCATTCATGCCAGAACAGCATAGCGGCAGGCAAACAGCTGCTGAGCTAGAAAGCACTACACATACAAAAACAGGCAGACTAGACTCCTAACTCCTAATAATCACAGTTTGGTCACATATGTTAGTATGTGACATATTTTTTGTCACATATGTTAGCATATGTTGTTCTGGCAAGGTTCAAAAGAATAAGAGGTTTTGCCATATGAAATTTCACTTGTACAAGTGAAACAAGTACACTTGTTTATCTATCTGTCTATCTAACTGTAAACAAAGCAGTCCTATTACTACATTTTAAACAAGAAACATGGAATGCTCTACATTCCAACCTGTAGAGCTTTTTACCATTTTTCCTCAATATAAATCACAAAGCAACCCAAACAGATGTGCATTGTGACATGTAAATGCATGGTGTCTGTTTTATTTAGCATTCTCTCCTCTATCCCTTCTACTTGCTACTGAAGCTAACCTCTGACTAGTTGCTGTTTGTCTGATTTGACTGTGGTCTGTGGGTGGAGTCTGTGTTTTGATTGGTTGCTGCACATTCACATGACTGTACATGTGGTTTGTGGGTGGATTCTGCACTTTGATTGGATTCTTCAGCTTCTCCCTCCTCTTGACAAAGATTGGAGGATTCTGAGGCTCTGCACACTTGCTGATAGGACAGACAAAGCTCCTCCCACTTCTTGCGATTAGCATCTATCCCATCTACCATTGGCTGGAGCTTCCTATTCAGCTTCACCAAAGCCTTTTCAAAGACAGCTTCATTAACTGAGATCAAGTTTCAGACCAGCAATTTCAAAAGGAAACAGTGACATAATTTGATTTGATTTTTGTTTACCTCATACAATGGCTTACAAATCCCATCAATCCACTCCAGCTGAAGCGCAGGGAGTTCATCTTTACGGTTGCGATCAAAAATGGCCTGGTGGGAGAGCAACATTTTCCCAGTTCAGTCAGTTTTTTAGTTTGTTATTTAGTAAATTTGATTGTGAGGGTCCAATTTGGGATAATCTTCTTCACAAATAGCTTTTATCTGCACATTCCAGATGTTTTTAATGTATTGTTCTGGAAGACTGCAGTCCCAGTATCAGAAATACTCATTGTAAAGACCAAAGAGGGTATAAAAACACTTACAGAGGGGGTCAGTTTCAGTTCCAACCTCTCCCTGTCACCCTGCTCAAAGAACTCACTAGTCACCAGCTCTGCCACCTGCAGGATGAGACAAAAACATGCATCTCTACAATGCATCATTAACTACATTCTCTTCCTGAGGCTGATAGAGATCTTCACACTAAAAAAAGATTGTCTTTCAAGGGTTCTTTTGTAAAGAATATGGATCTACATAGAATCATAAACACTCAGCGAAACCTTTGCATGATTGAAGGCTTCTTTGCAAAGTGAAAGAGTTCTTTAGGATAACGGAGAATGTGCTGTAGATGGTTCTATTTAAAACCTTTTTGAAAAAGGTCCAATATAGCACCAAAAAGGGTTCTTGTACATGTACAAGTTCTTGACATTGTAACAATAGTAGAACCGTCTTTGGTGCTATATAGAACCCTTTTCAAAACATTTCTACATAGAACCATCTTCAGCACGTTCTCCAACAAGAAAGTTAATCTGACCTGTTTAGAGATCCTCCATGGTCGAGTCACTGCACCCAAGTCACATGCGGTCATCAGCATGGACCTGTTATGAAGGCAATGTCATGTTGCAGCTGTTGTACATGCAGTTGTAGTAACTTTAAATACCATACTTTAAAATGAGGATGACTCACCTGAGGACATCTCTGTGCTCTTGATTTGACCAGCTGAACTTTCCAGACAGAACATATTCAAAGAATTGTGTTCTTTTTCTGCAGTGCCAGAAAAAAAATTAACAAAAGTTAGATTAAATAAATACACAAACCCATAATTAGACTAAATTGTAATTCTTAAGGCTTAAATCATCTCGCTGTTGAATACAACAGGGTCCAAAGCCTGAAACTGCCAGTGAAATCATTTCTATATTTCATTCTTTTCTCAATTAATACATTTGAGTGAAAAGTCACAAATCTGTTCAAATCTGCTTTTGTTCTCTATGTATGGATCAAAAAGCCTTATGTTCTCAGCCAAAACTGGAATATCTGGAGTTAACTGAGTATCTGGTGTAATTTAACCCTTAACTCTAAAAAACACAGTACATCAATCAATTCAATATAAGATCATACACAGATTTTATAGCAAATCTTGCAGACATTATAAAGTAGACTTCATTCAATTTCAACTGTCAATTCATAGCAGGCACACTTTTACATATAATCTGGGAATGTGAGCCTATTACAGACTGCTGGGACTTTATCAATACCACTTTAATGAGGTGCTGAATTTTAATTATATCCCAAACTCTGCACTTTGTTTACTGACTGGTAGTGATTTTTTTCTAATTAACACAGAATGCTATTGTCTGGGTTTACTGCAGCTAAAAAGTCAATCATTTTATTGTAGTTTGCTCCTAATTTAACTATATAGAAAAGTCAAAAAAAGGAAAAGACAAAGAAAGAGAAAGATATGAATTATGATGTTTTGATATGACAACAGTAACATATTGTTTCCTGGCCCCAGGGTACTAAGCCGTCCACTCAGATGCCTGTGTTCCAGTAGCGCCTCTTAGTGGATGTTGGATGTATTATATGTAAGACTGATGAAAGGTCTGTGCATTGGAGGGGATGTAGGTTTAGTGCATTGTCATGAATGAAGAACCTACTGGAAATACAAGGTGAGGTCTGTGGACAGGATGGCCTGCTTTAGGAGCTGCATCATGTGGCTGTACTCTTTAGAGCAGAGGTTGGCGAAAATGTTGTGACCCTGTTGGAGGAATAACATGCTTCCTTGATAACAGCCTCTTAGGCTGCTCTCACAGCAATGAAATTATGTAACATTACAAGATGCTTCCTGGGAAACAGAACATAGGATGCACAAAGTAATGCCTCATAACTTTTCATGTTGAGTCAAAGAGAGAGTAGCATATGTAAACAGAGAACTTTCCTTCCATCAGAACTTCAAAGAAAAGCCTGGCCTTTGATGCTAACCAAATAATGATGCAATATGTGCATGCGACTTCTAGCCTGTTCAGTTACCAAGTGGTCATTAAACTATTCCTTCATGTGTCATTATTTGAACAGAGACTTCCCCTATGCTTCTAGAGGCATATGCTTCTTAGATTAAGCCTTGCTTTTATAAATGCTTCTGTCTTTCTCCACTGCAGTGGCACAGAGCTGAACTATTGGTTAAAGGTGCTCAGTATGCAGAAACAGGAAATCCATACAGAGATGGGTAACAATTAATTAGCTAACAGCTTAAACAGTCAATATATCAACACTGACAGTCTTTCACATTTTCTACTAATACTCGAATATATCAAATGAGAATTTTTATAAATGTAGAAATTGGTCATACTTGAAAAATAAAAATGACACATCCATCAAAAGCATGGGCTTGTAAAAGAGGTATGGTACAATTTCCCAGCCCATTGGTGAGAGACTATGCATTAAGAAGAGTTTTGCTGGTATTTCAAAAGAATAACATAGTTGCCATGGTCACCTCACTCTGCAGGATCATGACGGCATGGTTGAAGTGGTGATGCTCAAGAGTGGCTGATGTTCCATACAGCAACGCCAGTGCTGATCCTGACCTGCAGGGGGCAGTAAAATCACTTATAAGATAGTTACAGAGCCATAACTTTGTGTCACCACATTATTCATTATTTTTTTTGCTAACAGTGTAGTGAGAATACTATATGGACTGTTTACGTTAATAAAAATCATTGCTGGCACATAGCTGTGTCAGAACAAAACTTTGTAAAAAACAAAACTTTACAGGAAAAAACAGAAACGTGCTTAACTTTCAATGTCATTTAATGTAACTAGATATTCTTCTAAGTCATTTCGGGCCAATTCCATTCATGGAATGTTTAAACAATGTAAAAAGCAGCTGGTATTTTTCAAATTGTGTAAAAACAAATGGACGGTGACAATTTGACTGCTTTAGATGTAGTGCTGCTCTTGGCTCACTTGGCTTGAAAGGCATTGTTAGTGCCACGATGGTCCAGGTCATGGCAGAGACACCCAACCATCAGTGCCAGAGTCTCTGTATCTGTCAGAACTTCCTGAAAACCTGCAGTCTACCAAAAGAAACTTAATTTTAGCTTAATTTTCTTACATTCAAATACTTAGACTCAATGACTTCAATAATATAAATCCAATTTATTGGTAAACAAAAATGTTAAATTATTTTAATAAGCTGTGCAACTTCCCTGGCTTAAAATATTTAGGTGGCAAAGAAGCTGTAAAAATTAAGCAACTGTTAGGCAAGATTTACAATATATAAATTGCTATTATGAATAAAATCATGAACAATATCAGCAAGTGATTTAAATCTTTTGATCAGTAGGATCAATAAGCTAATAAATTCCAAATGGGGGAAAATGATCTCTATGATTTTTATTCAAGGTCTTAAAATCTTTCTTTTTTCACAATTTACAATTGTCAAGTCAATCATTCCCTTGTACTTGAAAAGAACAGAACTCAAAACACACGTTTAACAGATGAATGAGCAGCTGCTTCAGGAAAATGTGCTGAAATCGTCTGTAGCAAATGACCATGTACAGCAGATGCAACTGGAGGAATGCTTTAACTTCATTATAATTGCAGCCTGTTTCAGAATTGAATATTTGTAATTACATTTGATTACATTTTTTAATTAAATGTAATTATATTTTCAATCAAATTATTTGATTATATGTCAGTTTAAATTCCATTGACAGAATGGCCGCTAGGAGGCCTACAGAAAGGAGTTAGGACACTATTGCAGGACAGAAAACATTCTTTAGTGGTCAGCTACATCAAACTGCATGGACTCACAGTGATCATGACAAACATGCACTGGGAGACGTTGAAGGCATGTCTCCAGTTGTGATAGGCCACAGTGCGGTAGTTCTTCCTCACAGTGAGCAGCCATCGGCACAGCACCTGCACAGGAGGAGGACAGTGTTTGACAGTGCCTGTGTCTCCATCTTTTCAATCACACAGTGCTTTCAGCCTCAACTTGTATTAGGTTTCATCTAAAGATCTAGTGATTTTGACAGACGTCTGGGTTTCTCCACAGTTCATTGTCCATGATGACATGAACCGCGTTTTTATATAAGTTTCCCCATGATAAGCCATGCTGCTAATTTATATTATTATTGGTGTGTAGCATTTATTATAATGAATAATCTGTATGCTCCTCTTCCTATTCACACCTTGTTGCAAGACAGGAGGCTACACTATGCTCATCATAAAAGGCGTACAGAGCTGATTATTGGTGCATAGCCTTCACTTTCAGTTCATGGTGTTGGTACCAAACTGTGAAGAATGAAGAATTCCAGATACTGGAACACGTGCTCAAGCCTATTTCAATATGAAACTGATGTACACAATCATATATGAGTATTTTGTGTGTTTTGCATTAGTATCAAACAAGGTTTAACCAATCAGAATTCAGATTCAGAAAAATCTGCTTTAAATTTCAGTACTCATAGCACCAAAGACTTGTGTAGAAGAAGAATTCACTTTAAAATATTTGTTCTTTATTTGTTATTTATGTTTTGTAAATGGAAAACCTTAGAAAAAAAGGAACACAGTGTTCATTCGATTTATTTTTTTTTGGAAAGTTTTTTTCTTGTTTGTATTTTGTACTTCTTGTATTAAATTGGTAGACGTCTAATAAAAAAATAAAAAAGGAAGTTGTCTACATTCGTTGAGTATTTTCCAAGCTAAACAGTAATACATACCAAACTGAGGCCCCAACACCAGAGATTGAAGCGAACCATAAATAGGGTGAACTGCTACACCTCTACAGTCTTCATCCCTTTACAAGCATCCGTCTCACCTCATAATCAATTTTGAATTTCTGCACAACCCCAAGCTCTAGAAACATCCTCAGGGAGGCGGTGATCATGGCGTCGTTGTCCAGTGAAAAGTCATTAAAGTGAAACTCATCAATGCCCAGCTCGCTGCTCAGAGGGATCTTAGCAGCCTGGGAGAAGAAAGAGAGCAAGGGCCTTCATCACATGGCCAAACAATCCTACTAACACCAGACCTAAAGCAATTAAATCCAACAGCAGAGCTGGACCCATTGAGACCTGATATGTAGTGTACTGTACTGCACTCTTTCAATTATAAATGCTTCAGCCTCCAAAATACAGGCCTGTAAATTGTCCATTCAGAAGAATGGAGAGAGTTTGGCATGTGTGTTTTCTTTATGTCCAATTTCCTCCCCTGATATATGAGTTTAATTTAAAGTTTTCATCTACTCCCTCTGTGCACACAGGAGCTAAACTTTCAGTAATAACATTCCAAAAGATCCAAGAATTTATAGAATGTGTTTGAACTGTGCATGTTATTCCCAAAGGAATCCGAATCCTGCACTCCCTTTTCTAGCAGGTTTTAATCCTATAGCTCATATATTACAGCGTTTTAGCAATGGCAGCAACAACTTTTCCGTTCAGCCCACAGATTTATAGCAAAGGAATTCTGGGTTTATGCTCACAATGTTTTTAAAATATTATGCAGAATAGAATTATGGGTAAGGCTACTCTTTAACTTTTAATTAAAGCTCTCCTTTTTTGTATTTATCATTTTAATTGTCTCTATATTATCTACATTATTATGTATGTTATTGATATTGTTATTTAATACTAAATAACAAAAATAACAAAAAAAAATAACTCAAACAACAAATTTTCATTATTATTACATTTATAAATGTACAGGTGTCATAACAGTTCTTTGGCATGATCCCATTGAGGAACCATCTTTGGTTCCCTAAAAAGCTTTTAAAGAATTCTATGAGTGGCTTCTATTGTAAATGTTTTTTATGTTCTTCTAAAAACAGGGAAATGTGACTAAAAATATTGTCTGTAGTAGCTGACTGTATGCTACAGCACCTTTATTTTTATGATAACCACATGATTTTGGCATGAGTTATAGAACATTCTGTACCAAAACACCCAATGGAAGATGACAGTATAGTTGCTACAGACACTACCTTCTGTCTGACAGTAGTTCGATCGGAAATACCTTGAGTCGATCCACCTCCACCTTTGAGCATGTAGCATGATAAGACAGCATCTGAAGGCACAAATACAAAAACAAAATGCAAGTTGCATCTTGCATTTGTATCAAAGCAATATGAATCAGTGATCAGACAAAAAGTCAGTGATCAAATCAAGCTTACATCCAGAGCTACAGACTGCTTGGCCCATGTCTTCTTCACTTGGTTGTACATCATTGTATTGTTGATGCCGAGGCCACAGAATATAACAAAAGCCTGTGACAAACACAAAAGCACACAATTACCATCACACACAGAAGGAGAGGATTAATAATAGATGTGATTTTTGTTTGATGTTCATTGTTATTAGAATGATGAAGCGAATAAAACATTTATTTTTAAAGATTTATTGAGATCATTTCATTCAAGTTAATGCATTAGCAGAACTCATACCTCAAATAGCCTTTGATCTGCATCGTTAAATGTCTTCCTGTCCAAGCGATTAAGAATCTGGGCAACACCTTGAAGAGATAAAAGGACGTATTTCTGAAGTGTAAAATCTTGTATATGTGTCTGCATAAGCAAGCATGCTTGTTGTACATTTTTAGCACAAAAATGCCCATAAAACAGAAAATCTGGGTCCCAAAAGCCTGAGACCAGTAATGAAAATACATTTTGCATTCTTTTTTAATTGAATAATTGTTGTTTTTTCATTACAAATGTTCATTATCATATCAATTTCAGCAAACATCATAATATTAGAAATATATGAATTTCAGAATTTCTTAGTATATGGTATGTCCCTCTTTATCTTTGATGATGATCATTATAACTATGTTAAATAGATGAATAATGGCTGTAAGCTTAAGTTTAACATAAACATGGCTCTGAGTAGATCAGATGCAACAGAAAGTCTGAATACAAACTTCAATGGAAGGAATGATCTGATCATTTTGTACAAAAGCCTTAAGTGGTCAATGTCATAAATGAGCTTAAATTTCAAACAGTGACCTACAAACAGTGACTGGAATTGTTAATATTTCTTCTTCATTTTACTTTTTTTGTTGACATTTTTCAAAATTCTAAAATTTCCAGGTTTAAATGAAAAAAATCATAGATTTTCAATTCAGATTTTGGAGACCACTGTATTTCACATAAAGGCTTATCTATGACACTACATCCTGGCAATATAAAGACAAGTGTGTGAATATGTGTGTTTTATTCACTATGCAGAAAACTCACCAATTATTTGGTGAGTTCTGTTCCAAATGGGGACACACAGCACTGATCTGATATGAAACCCTGAGGCCTGATCAGCCTGTGAACAAAGAAACACATCGTATGTTGTGAAAGTGTGTGTATGTGTGTGTGTGTGTGTGTGTGTGTGTGTGTATGACTGAATCTAATCCCATTAGATATCCTTGGTCATCTTCATCTGAAGTCAGGAAAGGAAATACCTGCATTAATAGCAGCATGAATATATGAAGGATCACAGCACATGTTGTAACCATTCACAGACATATATCTAATATTATCATTCATGACATTTGTTCCTGAATAACAAGCATTGAGTGGATTCTTACACAAAGAAAAGAAGTCACTCATATAAATGGGATTATTCTTTTATGGACTATTATGATTTTACTGGCAATCTGAGCATTCAAAAAGGCATAACTATTAAACGGTTTGTATATGTGTGTAATCAGTAAATATAGATGGACTATTATGATCAGCCTGTGAACAAAGAAACACATTGTATGTTGTGAAAGTGTGTGTGTGTGTGTGTGTGTGTCTCAGAAGCCAAGATGGTAAGAGGATCACCAATTCCACCATTGTTGCGCAGAAAGATATGTGCAGCAATACCAGAATGGTGTTACCCAGCGTAAAATAGCAAAGACTTTTAAGTTATCATCATCAACCGTGCATAACATCATCAAAAGATTCAGAGAATCTGGAACAATCGCTGTGCGTAAGGGTCAAGGCCGTAAAACTCTACTGGATGCTCGTGATCTCCGGGCCCTTAAACGTCACTGCACCTCAAACAGGAATGCCACTGTCAAGGAAATAACAGAATGGGCTCAGGAATACTTTCAGAAAGCATTGTCAGTGAACACAATTCACCGTGCCATCCGCCATTGCCAGCTGAAACTCTACAGTGCAAAGAGGAAGCCATTTCTAAGCAAGCTCCACAAGCTCAGACGTTTGCACTGGGCCAGGGGTCATTTAAAATGGAGTGTGGCAAAATGGAAGACTGTTCTGTGGTCAGATGAGTCATGATTTGAAGTTCTTTATGGAACACTGGGACACCATGTCATCCGGACCAGAGAGGACAAGGATAACCCAATTTGTTGTCAACGCTCCGTTCAGAATCCTGCATCACTGATGGTATGGGGTTGCATGAGTGCTTGTGGCATGGGCAGCTTGCATGTCTGGAAAGGCACCATTAATGCAGAGAACTATGTTCAGGTTCTAGAACAACATGTGCTCCCATCTAGACGTCATCTCTTTCAGGGAAGACCCTGCATTTTTCAACAAGATAATGCCAGACCACATTCTGCAGCAATCACAACATCATGGCTACGTAGGAGAAGGATCCGGGTACTGAAATGGCCACCCTGCAGTCCAGATCTTTCACCTATAGAGAACATTTGGCGCATCATAAAGAGGAAGGTGTGACAAAGAAGGCCCAAGACGATTGAACAGTTAGAGGCCTGTATTAGACTTGAATGGGAGAGCATTCCTATTTCTAAACTTGAGAAACTGGTCTCCTCTGTCCCCAGACGTCTGTTGATTGTTGTAAGAAGAAGGGGGGATGTCACACAGTGGTGAAAATGGCCTTGTCCCAACTTTTTTGGGATTTGTTGACGCCATGAAATTTTGAAACAACATATTTTTCCCTTAAATTGATACATTCTCTCAGTTTAAACTTTTGATCTGTGATTTGTGTTTTATTCTGAATAAAATATTGATATTTGCCATCTCCACATCATTGCATTTAGTTTTTATTCACAATTTGTTTAGTGTCCCAACTTTTTTGGAATCCGGTTTGTAAATGTATCATCAATTGGAAATACTTAGAATGTAAAAACATAGATTTTTCACTTGAAGACTTTTAACAGAGTAAATGTATTTAATACACACTCCTGGTTCTGTGTGATAATGGTGAAATTGTATAGACACACTGAAAAAATTATTCAAATCAGTTGCACAATAACAAAATGTTACATCTTTCATCAACAAAAAACCCACATCTTGCCAAAAGAAGAAACAGCAAGCAAGCTACTGTGTTGATGTAACATACTGTATTTCATTTCTGTGAAACCAACTGACACATTCAAATTGTGTAAATTCAAAGCAATATTTTTTTAAGGGCAGCTTGGCCTTATATAGGCCTTATGTAAAAGGTCATGCACCAATCTGCAGTACTAGCTGCCTCATCTGGCAATTATATTTAGCAGACTGCGCTTACTTCTCTTTTAATTCGGCTTTTACTCCACACAGCTGGATAAGCTGATTGACTGAGTCTAACAATATAATCTTCTTTATTTGAAGTGGGCACCCAGACATTGTGTGTGTGTGTGTGTGTGTGTGTGTGTGTGTGTGTGTGGACTGCCCACCTCAGCGTCAAAGCGGGGATCCTGACACACATCACTGATGTTGACAGGCAGGCCTGTGGATGCCACCAGCTCAGCAATGCTGTTATTGATCAGCCAGTCTGAACAGGACACCTTCTCCATGCTGACTTCATCAAACATATGCACACACATACACACACATGTACACACACACACACACACACACAGAAATACACAACAAGGAGCGTGTTAAAAATGTGCCAGTCTACACAATAAGCCTGTCTCTGCATCTTTTCCTAGACAGCTCTACTTTTCCTATTGCAAAGACAACACACAAACTATGGTTGGCAGGCCTGACACCTGCTAAAAATGTACTGTTCAGCACTGGCTTCCACTTCATTCTCTTACAATTATACACTGGTTGAAATCCTTTTTATATATCCTTTATTTAGAATTATCGTCTGCTAGAGCTAAAAGAGTAACAAGCTACAATGAGGATGTGGTTGAATAGAATTGAAGATTAGAAGACTTTGCATTTATCATGAGGATGTACATGTTGTGGTTGGGTGGGGTGTGATGGGATGAGTGTGGGTGGAGGTTATATGGGGTCATATAATAATGCTTGTTGACTGTCATTTTATGTATGTTTTCTCTGAAAAACTAAAAATTGATTACATAAAATATGTGCTAGTCTATGCCATCCCCACAACATGTAAACTAGTGTATCTACTGTTCTGCTTTAGTAACATATTATTTTCATGCAGAATTCTTTATACATGGAATGATGCACAAGAATCTTCAGAGTGGGATAATACAGTAAAACTATATGCAAATGAACAGACTGTAAGAGGAAATTCTACAGAGTGAATCACTTGTAAGCCAAATGCACACTGTTAGAAAAAGTTATAGGCCAGGGCAGACTTTCATGTTGGAACCTCATTTATGGTTTTATAAATTATGAGCTCAGCCACAAGAGAGAGACCACTGGCCCAGGACAGTGATGGACTGTTTTTGTGGACATTGTTTGTGCTCATATTTGGATTGCTGTTGGAGCACCCACTCCATCAACTTATAAAGCCAGAATGATATCACGAACACAGCTCAAGCTGATTGATCCCGGGTTTCACGGCCTGAGCTGGTCCTTCCTAGGAGATCCAAAGACTCTGACTGCAGGTGAGCTGGTCTTTTGGTGGGTTTTCTAACTAGATTTAGACACACACTCTTATAGGCTCACATCAAAGCACAGAGCAGTGTGTCTTGATTACAGTCAGGACCAAAATGAATCTATTAGACCCTGAACAACTTGGTATTCCTTTGTTTGTACCAGCAGTTTCTGGGCTTGTAACAGCATGAGGTGCAAAGCTCACCTTATGTCATGATCAACACTGCAGAGTGGAGACATGAGTTCAAACGTCTTAGAGAACTTCACCACCTGCAGGTCACAGAGTAACAGTGTGAGGAGAGAGGAAAGTGACATTATGAAAGGATGGATGGATGAGTGACTAGATGGAGGGGTGAGTGGATACATCATAATCTGAATAACTTTATGGTTTGTATACTTGGAGTAATCAGTTAGAGATCCATAAGCAAGCCTTTAAGGGCGGCGGGTGTGTGTGTGTGTGTGTGTGTGGGGGGGGGGGGGGGGGGGGGGGTGATGCTGTTGAGAACCATTAAGCATGCTTTTTATGATTTAGTTGTGGACCCAACTATGACTATGATAAGAACCAGTAGTGATGAAAAAATTATTAAAATTCTGAATATAATGATTTTATTCAATGTTTCATATTGTTGCTGTCCAAAAGAAAACAAATATTTCCAAAATGTTATTTTACTGAAAACAACAATATACTACACTGTATTAAATTAAATTAAACAAGAAACAACTGTGCTCTCTTTGTTATGACAGTGAGCAAAAGCAACACATTGGGGCATAATGTTATACTTTTCATCACAGTAATGCTGGACATCATAACATTGGCTGTCGAAGGTCGAAGGTTGTTTTGTGGTTGAAAAACTTGAAAAAAGTTCACAATCAGAATCTGAAAAACTTCATGATTTGAGCACTTGGAGTAATCTTATTTTAGATATATCTTTGGAACCCAAAATGGAAAATGGTTCATTGTGCACCCACCAAATACGGTTTTTAAATGGGTCTATTAAAAGCCATCTAGTGAAAGGTTTTTAAGGAGACCAAAAGTGGTTCCTCAGCAGAATCATTCCAAAAATATCTTTTGGTTGAATAGTCTAGGTAAGTAAGTATGTTGACAGACAGACAGACAGACAGACAGACAGATAGATAGATAGATAGATAGATAGATAGATAAAGTGTATATAGAGTGTATAGAGTGCTATAATGTAAAGAGTAGAGAGAATAGAAAGAATGTATTATTAAGTGTGAACATCTCACAGGTGAGTGAATGTCTTCCAGCAGCAGCACAGAGCAGCGCTCACACTGCAGTAGCGTTAGTGCTCGCTGCATGATCTTCCTCACAATCTTCTCCAGGTCTGTCTGCTCCTCAAACAGATCATTCACCACCTCCAGCAGAGCCTGAACAAATACCAACCACTTCACTTCACTCACTACATCACTACATGTAGTCTGAGAAAGGTTGATTTAAAATACATAAGTAGTATGTCACGATTGGCCCCTCCCAGTCCTGTCCATGTGTTCATGTTTTGGTTTAGCCCATGTGCGTTTGTTTTGGTTTAGCCCCCTCGTTTCATTACTCTAACCCTGATTGTCTCCACCTGTTTTCCACCTGTCCCTCATTTTCCATGTGTATTTAAGCCCTGTGTTTGCCCCTTGTCTTTGCTGGTTTGCTTTGTTTGAATCTCTGTCTGTGTTGTTGATTGTACTGGTGTTGTTTGTTTGATTCTGGTTTATGTCATGTCTGGTCCCCGATCTATCTGTGTTGGCTCATTGATCCTGGACTGTTTTGACCGTGACCCTGGATTTGCCCATGATAAAAGTTGCTTATCTCAACACGTGCGTCCGCCTCCTCACTCCCCGTCACATAGTACTATGTGTGCAGTATATTAAGTTTCACACAAGATGTTTTTCAGATTCACAGGAAAGCAAGACTGATCCCAAACTAGATAATTTTATACAGTCTCAAAAATCAATTCTGTCTGATCAATAGAAGCCGGACTGGGAATCGTGGAATTCTGAGAGTGAACCTGAAATTCTGACTGCATTATTCAGCAAAGCTTTCCAGGCTTTGAGCAGTGTCTGTGTGTGGTTCAGGCTCTCACCCTGCTCCTATCGTACTCTTGGCGGGACTCTGAGAAGAGCTTGGCATTGGAGATCGATATTCCACAGAAGGGCAGATACATCTGCAGTACCTGAACACAGACAGAGGCAGAATGCTTCTTAAAAGGCATGAGGCACAGTTTTACAGTGAAAAAAGAAATGCTTTGAATTTGCCTGATACAAATGTATACAAAATCTCTACATGAGTAACATATATTACATCAAGGCAATTTTGTGTTTCAGTTTACTTAATTTGGCCTTGATTGTGTGGATCTATTCTATTTTATTAGTGTAAAAATGCTGTACATTTTTACATCAAGTACATTCATGCATTACCTTTGATGTCTGCGTGACAAACGCAGAGATATATTAGCAAGAAATCTCATTACAATTCAAACAGAAGTGTTTTGTTACTGTTTTTTTACTTGTTAGTATACCTGAGCAGATCCAAAACAAGATCAGAATCTACTTCTTGAGCATAAATTGTAGCTTGTTTCTAAGGCTACGTGATTACCTGCAGCATTAAGAAAGTGTTCTAGCCCACTGGCTGCTCAATAAGAAGAAGAAAATTAGACTCAAATTCTCCTATTAGACATAGAGTTGGATCCAAAGCATGTGGGTAATTAACATTAATCACCTGGATTACAATAATAATGAACTCTGTCTGTCACATTGACACCCCGTCACACTCCTAGCAGCTGCCCTCCTAGTGAAGTATTGATTAGGGATTGAGAATTGAAGGTGGGAAATGAAAGCAAGGTCGATTACAGCTGCTGCTTATCACCACAATATAGTTTACTGCTGCTATCAGCCTTTGCCTTGACATTGATGCAGGTCAATTCCAAACTTTAGCCAATAAATGAGAACTGTGAAAGATGTAGGCTTTATTCAGAACTGAGTCGAACATGAAATGCAAAACTTCATTCTTCACGAGCATTTGTAAGGAAATTCCAAGAATGTTGCCTAAGATTTTTGCATAAGATTTTTTCAAATAAATAATGATTACTTTGTTGAGTTTATTTTGGTAATCCCATTAAATTACTTATTATCATGTGACTACAGGGATTTTTTACTAGAAAAATAACTTCATCAGACTAATTCTGACATCTGCTGGACACAAAGAAGAATTATTCAGCACCATTGTACTACATGGATAATGAACTTGTCTGATGTCTGAAGTCTGATGGGATGGATGTCATGAAAGTTTCTTGGTGCTCAAAACCCCTTCCAATGCAGACAATGAAACTACACTGTATTAGTTACTTTGTAAGTTATTGTATTGTATTAATTTCTTGAAAAAGCTATGAAACAACATAACTGTGCCCTCAAAATCAACTGAATGATTTCACACTCAAATAAAAGAACAATTTTTTCTTAAAGAAATCTGTAGATTGTAATTGCAATATAATAATAGTGTAACAGAGTACTGTCATCGCACTCTATAGGTGCATGCAGATTCTACTGCATTCAATGTGAATTAAGCAGATTTTTCAGAGCATTGCGTCCTTCACTCTGAAACAATAACACTGGGACTGTAATGGGTGGCATGATTCCACTATTTGCAGCAAGGCTGTCTAATGACTCACCCTCAGAAGTTTATAGAGCTTTATTCCTCAGGATGAGAATGACGTGAGGAAGATAAGCTGAGAGAACAGTCAATCGCAGTCTGTTATTTAATCATGTAGTACCATGTGCAAAATGACCTTCAGGCCTGTGCTGGAGTCAGCCTGTTTCCTAGGTTATGTAAGCAAGTATTTTCATACTCTTTGAAACATTTTTTAAAGTTCTGTCATAACAACTAACAACTATTAATGTTTTCTACAGAACTTTCTCTGTGATTTATGCAACTGCATCATAAAACGCATTATATCTATCTTGCCTAGTATGTCATGTGTTGTGCATTTAGAGTCTTTGTCTTTTTTGTTTTAACTCATCTTAAACTGTTCCCAGAGTAGTTGGGTCTCATGCATGTCTACACTGGGCAGTAAAATGTATCATCATGTGGAACTGAAGCCTTTTTTAATATAAATGAAGAAAGATGCCGCCTTTATTGTTGGATTCACTATGTGAGCAAAATTGATAAGGGTTTATACAATATGACTGAAGGGTGAAGTATGTTTGTTTGTGACACAAAAAGTAGCTTTGTTAGTTCATGTTACATTTCAGAGTAAATGCAAGAGAACAAATATCATAGTATTAAATAATAGTATTAAATGGGAAGAGCAGATCAAAAAGTAGAAATAGCCACATTTTGCCTCAACAAACGGGTATATCACACAGCAATTCTGAGCAACTAAATGATTCTGTTTATCATCCCATATAGGCAGCTATCACCCTGACGTAGCAGCACTTGAATGATTATAAATGGAGGACAACGGTGACACATTAATGGAAGGAAGAAGGTGATGCAACTCACCTTTTCATCATCCTCAGTGAAAGGAGTTCCACTGGGGTTTTTGTTGATGGCCTGCACCACTCCAATCACCTCCCCATCACTGTTACAAATGGCCATGCACAGGATCGACTGGGTCTTATAACCTGTCAGCTTGTCAATCTCATCACTAAAGCGATGGTCCTGTGAGATATTCACAAAAATTACTGGAGGGTGCATCAAGATGCTGGAATGATAGGAGGACTCCTAGGATACTTATTTGAAGCAAATGCTGATAGCCAGAATAGGTTTGGATAGGGTTGGCTTTTTTACTATAAAACACTACAAGAACAGTTTATTCAGTCTATAGGCTGACAAAACACAAGATACTAGTGTGCCATGACAATGTCTTTTGATTAATAAAATGTGAAGCTGACATCTATACAAAATATAGGAATTTTTTCAAAGTTATTCCCAAGTTACAGTAAAATATCTTTCCCAACAGCTTTTGGAACAGCTCTTAAAAAACTGCTAAATTGTATACATACAGTTCAGTGCAAAAGATTTAGACATTTGAAAGTTCAATTTGGGCAATAAGTTCACTTGCTTAGGGAAAACACTAATATAGTAAATACAAACTAAATTAACACAATATGTAGTGATTTTACATATGCTATGTGTTCACCTTTTACAAACCAGTATCCTGAACCACTTAATTAAGTACACCTACCTTGTATCTACACTCATTGTCATTTTATCAGCTCCAATTACCATATAGGAGCACTTTATACTTCTACAATTACACTGTTGTCCATCTTTTCTCTGCTTAATTTGTTACCCCCCTTTTTCCATCTTCTTCAATGGTCAGGACCCCTAGAGGACCACCGCAGAGCAGGTATTATTTAGATGGTGGATTGTTCTCAGCATTGCAGTGACACTGATGTGATGGCATTGTGGTAGTGTGTGCTATGCTGGTGCAAGTGGACCAGACACAGCAGTGCTGCTGTAGTTTTTACACACCTGTGTCACTGCTGGACTGAGAATAGTCCACCAACCAAAAATATCCAAAAATATCCTGTGACAACTGATGGAGGACTAGAGGATGACCAACATATACTGTGCAGCAGCAGATAAGCTATTGTCTCTGACTTCGCATCTACAAAGTGTACCAATAAGGTAGTTGTGTCAAATAGAGACAATGCGTGGAATCCAGCAGCCACCACCACGTCTGTGTCACTGCAGTGCTATGAATGATCCACCACCCAAATAATACTTCCTCTGTGGTGGTCCTATCAGGGTCCTGAACATTAAAGAACAGAATGAAAGGTGGCTATTAAAGGATGCAGAGAAACAGATGGACTACAGTCTGTCATTGCAGAACTACAAAGTGCTGCTATATGGTAAGTGGAGCTGACAAAAATTGATAGAAAGAGATGTTCCTGTAATAAAGTGCTTGGTGAGTATATATTGCAACATTTCCTATGTATGCTGTTGATAATTCTTTAAATGATATAGTGACATAGACTGAAGACATCGTTGTTAAAGACAGACAAAATCTATTTGATCTAGCACAGGAAACTCTTTATATAGACATGCCAGTGTAAGTAACTGCTCCCAGCCATTCCTGTTCACTATAGGAGGGTCGTATCTGGACTCATTGCACTAATGGACCTCCCGAGACTGGAGTTCAGCAGGTGACTAGGGATAGCCGCCCTTGGCAATGTTATAATGATGTCCAATGTTCAACTAGTGAAATGAACGTCACGATGTGCACAAGAAAACAGTCCTCTAAGCGATAGGTTTCTCAGGCGCTTTGACATTATTGAAGTAATCAGGTTTCACTTCCTATTGGCTCCAGTGAGTTCTTACTATGAGAAAGGATTGTGTTATTTAGACCACTGTAACAAATTAGTTAACTGCTTTATACAAAAAATACAGGCTGGGTTTATATACATTCTTAAAAAGAAGATTCTTTAAGCGTTCTTAAATAAAGAATATGGTTCTGTATAGAAACATAAGCAATCAAAGAACTTTGATTCTTGATTAATAGGTTCTCTGCGTGGTGAAGATCAAGTAGTGTTCTTCAGACTGATGGAGAGTGTGTTGTACATGGTTCTTTACAGAACTGTTTTGAAAAGGGTTCTGCTATTGTTACAATGTCAAGCTTGTCACAGTAGAAGAACCATTTTTGGTGCTATATAGAGCCCTTTTAAAAAGTTTCTACGTAGAATGATCTACAGCACATTCTGCATCAATCTAAAGAACCCTTTGACCTCAAATCATGCCAAGGCTTCTTTAAGTGTTCATGGTTCTATATAGAATAATTTTCTTTACTAAAGAACTCTTGAAGAACCACCTTTTAAAGTGTGTAGTAAAAAGCAGGCTTCATAAATCTCACTGGGTTTTTAATCAGTTTTTAACTATAATTGGGGAATTTCACCAATTTTGCAATGCAGCAAAAATTTGCTGCTAAATTAAATAAGATGTAAACAAAGACATGCAGAGAGGTTTGATGTGAAATTGTTAACCGTAAAGAAACTTACCATCGCAGATCTTCTTTAGAGTAGTGGTGACAGGAACCAGGGGTCACAGTGTTTACAACAGAAATATACAACATTTTAGTAAGAAGCCAAAATGAACAGTTAACCTCCACATCTTCTGAGTTTTCTATGCAAAGGTTATGATAGTGAAACTGTGAAAAATTCTTTGGATACTCTTTTGCCTTACAACACCCTACATGTAGCAGTCCACTGTGAATGGGTTTTTAACTATCATAAAACTATTGTAAAGCAATACCTGAATCACCAGGCATCATTTTGTGTTAACTCAACTTTATGTGAGAGCTTTGACAGGCATTAAATGTTTTGGTCATCTTGTTCCTAACATCATTGAATAATTCTCTGTAAGTTTCTCTACAATGGAGCACCTCATATCAAACCACTGCAACTATTTCACTGTCCAAAACTCTAGAAAATCAGTGGAATTCCCATTGAACACTTTCTATACAATAACTACTACACATCATTCAGCAACTACTATGAAATGAGTATGTAAGTTATGATGTTTAGTAATGAGAGTGAGGAACTAAAGTGTGGGTCCACATATGACCTTAGCAGTTTAGGGGGTTAACTGGCTGCCTTTTTTGGTTCATTCATTATTTGGGCTAGGATAGTGTTTCTCCAACAAGACCCCTGTTAAGTGAACACCTACGGTGTTTAAGAAGACCAAAAGGACTAAAGAAGCAAACTTTGGTTGCCAAACATGTCATGGCCAGTCACTACATTTGGAGGAAGACGAGAAAATGTGTAAACGAGGCATAAGTTTGGTTTGTATTCTGGTCAGAACTTTTCCATTAAGAGCAGCTGCGGTGGTAAGATGCTTCAGTGCACTTCAGGTACCTCGTAAGCGTTTGGGATGTTGACGGTCTCGCCATGCTCGGCCACGTAGCCGATGATGCCCTTTCCCCAGGGCACCTGCACCTCGTTGGAGTCCATGCTGGAGGAGGGTCGCACCGTGGTGCCCGAGTGCACATCGAAGAACTTGGACACGAGCGTTTTCTTGTGCGAGGGTCCCTCCACGAGGAAGAGCGAGCAGCGGTCCGCGTTCACCATGATGCACACGTTGATGAGGATCTTGTAGCTCAGGTTGGTCATGTCCAGCTCGTTGGAGATGTCTTTGACGAGCTCGAGGAAGAACTCGCGCTCGTTGGACTCCTTCAGACGGCACTTGTAGTCGAGCGCGCTGGACTCGTAGCGCGGCACGCTCACGCGCGACTCCAGCAGCGCGCTCAGGATGTGCGCCGTGGTAGGCGGCAGGGAGCTGGCCTTGCGCAGCAGCGCGCGCCGCCGCACGCTCGACTGCGACTCGTGCGCCGACAGGCTCACGTGCTCGTCGTACGTGCGGTGCGTCGTGGTCGCCTTGGAGCGCGCGAAACTGCGCCGGAGCTCCGCGTGCGACGAGCGGCGCTTCAGCATATCCGCGCAGGAGGAGGACGAAAAAGGCTCGCGCTTCTCCTTCTCCTCCGCGGCGGAGGAGGACTTGGAGGGTGCGTGCTGCTCCAGCCACCCGCTCAGAGAGTCCCAGCGGCCCTTGCGCATCAGATACTGCTCGAAGAGATCAGGGTGGCAGTCCAGAAACGCCTCGACGTCCGAGAAGTCAAAAGTTGTCATTGTGGAGAAGAAAAGGAAAAACAGGCAGCTATGGGGTCTAAAACAGGGTCCGCTCAAAGTGGTGCAATGTAATAAAGTGAGGCTTCCGCGAGTCTGACAGATAGTAGCCTCATCTGCGCCTCACTGTACTGCTGCGGTTGTGATACACCCCCCAGTCACCCACACCCCCCATGCAATCACGCGCACACACACGCGCGCGCGCACTCCTCTCATGCCTCCCATTCACACCTCTCCATCATTTTTCTCTCATTCCCCAAGAAGATCCAAAGAGTTCAACTATTAATAACGCTGGTGTTTAAAGGGCAATTCCACCGATTTTTCCAAAATAGTTGCATAATCCTTTCGTTACGATTCAAACAAATTCATTCGGAGTGGTTTGATGTAGTGGCCCGTTGTAGAGCAAGTTAAAGATTCAGATTTCTTTGCAGTGGTGGTGATAGGAACTGAACCTACACGCATCTTCTGGGTTTTTGTACGGAATGTCGATGATGGTAAAATAGTAGAAAATCTGAATAAATAAGTTTGCTTTGGAGACTATTTTGCCTCACAACATCCTGTATCCATCCATCACCGTTAAATGAATTAAAATTAACGGATTAACAAGACGTTTTGGGCCAAAACCTCATCACAAAACTATCGTAAAGCAATGTCTTAGCCATCATGCAGCACATTCATACCCGTTTTGTCTAATAACTCTCTGTAACATTTTTTGAACAGAACAAAAATAGAAAAAGCCTGGAGACGAGACGAGGTGTGTGGAGTCAATACAACTTAATTTCAGCAGATTATGGTACAATTATGTTCCCAGACTAAAGGTACTGAGATGTACCCTTGAGGATACCACCCCAGTGACCGTTCAAGCTTTTATTTTTGAGAGTGTAGAACGGAGCTTTGCACAGCATGTTAAGTATTTAATTATGCAGAAATTTTTAAAGGAACAATTTGGTGGCGTTCCCCTTTAAGTGCAGAGAGCGCGTGTTTTGTAGAGGTGCGCTGTGAGGTGTGCGCTGCTGAGGCTTCTCTGGGGAAGCGATAGCAACAGCAGCAGCAGCAGCATCCGTGCGAGAGGCCTGCACAAAGCCTGCTGACCCGGATAAACATGAAAGCGAAGCGCAGACTCGCCAGTAGTGGCCAATTCACTGCCTTTAATGCGCGAGTTTCTTCTTAACGGAGCGTGATTGAATATGCATGATTCCAGTTCAGATTATTTCCGCTGCCAGAGAAATCTAACGAATCCTTTCTAATAAGCTCGTTTCTGCAGGGTGACCTTGCTCTCCGGGTCTTAGAGAGCGTGTGCTACCAAATTAGGACACACGCTCCTGTGCAGATACGGTGAAGTGAGAACAAAGAGACGATATGTTTACCCCTTAATGACTTCAGCACCTCGAGCAAAGTCATTTGTGCTGTAATGTATTGTAACAAATCTACCGCCTAACCATTACTATTACGGGTCATTTATGTTAATCAAAAACACCATTTATAATTTTGTCCACGCCTGTTTAATGACACCATCATCACTCAGATCTTAATAATTGATAAACCTTCATTATAAGGAAACTACACAGCACATACCCCAATGCAGAATTCGTGCTTACATTTGTGTTCAGCAGACCTATAAAGCCTATAAATTAAAGCCCCCTGGCATTGGCATGTAGAGCTGTGGAACTGTGTTCTCTGGTGTGATAGAGCTCCATCCAGTTTTTTGGAATGAGTTGGAGTGGTGTTTGTGATCCAGAACTAAATCATCATACATCAATACCTGATGTTCTTGTGGTTGAATGCAATCAAATTCTCACCACAATGTTCCAACGTAATGTGAATCCTTCCCAGAACGATAGAGACTGGGGAACATCCCAAAGGTGTTCAATAGGTTTGAGGTCAGGGATCTGTGCTGTGCTATTTTTTACACAACAAATTGTTGATACAAACTCGTAGGCAAACTAAGAGGGCCAAACCTAAATACCCCCAGACCATTATTCTCCTCAACTCATTGTCAGGCAGTGTTCTTCTATGTCCACCAAAGCTAGATTTATTTTTCAGTCTACCAGATGGTAAAGTGTGATTCAGTTCTCTGGGGGACACCTTTCCACTGTTCTGCAGTCCAATGGCAGAGTGATTAATATCAGTTCTTAGGCTAAAGTTGCTTCCAGTCACAGTTTGGAGCTCACTGATGAGTGTTTTAACAGGGGACGGATCATTTTTACATACTACATGTGTCAGCACTCAACAGTTTTGTGAGCTCCTGTGGCTTACAGCTTCACAGTTAAGCTGTTGGCGCTCCTAGATGTTTCCACTTCCCAATAGCAGCACTCATGGTTAACTAGAGCAGAAATTTGACAAATTGATTTGTTTTAAAAGTGGCATCCTCTGCTTAAAGCCACTGAGCTCTTCAGTATGACTTGTTCTACTGCCGGTGTTTGTTCATTGAGATTGCATGGGTATGCATGATTCTATATGCCTATTAGCAAAGGGTCTGTTTGACATAGCCAAACAAACTTATTTGAAGGGGTGACCACATACTTTTGGCATTGCAGACTGTTCTTTCAAAGCAATCTAAAGCAGCATCCATTAGATGGCATACATTTAGAACACAAAGCAGTGCATTTCATACAATACAGCAACAACCATTTTAAACCTGACTGTGTGTTTAAGCCGTGGCAGTGTATGTTACAGAGAAATTATTAGTCCCACCAAGACTACATTTGCTTCCAAAAAGTTACCGTCTTTGAAATCATATATGAATGCCATTTCCATATCTTTCAATCAGCACTGCTTTTCAGTGTACCTAACTAGCCTTGGCTTCAATAGCATCATCTCTCTTTAGTTGCTACCTTTCACAGAACCTGCACAACTTCACACTTCTCCTGAATAAAGCATTGTGTATTTCTTACATTTCTTTCATTCCCTCTGTGCTCTCTGTGGATTTGCTGCTATGCTAGCTCGAAATCTGATTTAAAATATTCACTTTATTCTGGTTGGCGAAGCACTTCTGCTGTGGGTCGGTTGGCTTGCATCTCCTTTCTCCAGCACCAGTTTCAACAGCAAACGTTTCCTCTGTAATCTGCTGCTTATCTGAGAACATAGTCTGGGAATTAGTTTCACCCAGACAGCATTTTTAATGTTTTAATCACCATTTTTCATCAGTGTAGAGTGAAGCAGACAGTTTTTATAGCAACAATCTGCTGGAATCAAGACCACTATTTTTGAGGGGATTTGTACTAATAATAACTACACCTATCTACTGATGATAATGCATTATCTACTAATGATTATTCCTTTGACTTAAATCAGTGGGAAAGGTCTGCTGTATGCCTTCTTGTAGCAAGGCCATAGAAGAACTCCTTCTGGTTCCCTGAAGCACATTTCAATAAACACTTCTTTTTTTTGCCTGGTTTGAATTAATTATTTTTGCAATGTCACAAGACCATTACCTTTACATATATCTGCCTAATCTGCCTACAACAGATTTGCTCTGCTTTTTCACTTTGAAGTTATAAGGAATGTTTCAGCTTGGACTGATTTTTCAATGAGACACAATACAAGGCAATTAAAAATATAATAGCTCACAAAACTGAGTACACCCCTCGCACTTATGCAAATATTGTATTATATCTTTTCATGGGACAACACTATAGAAAGTAAACTTGGATATAACTTAAAGTAGTCAGTGTAGAGCTTGTATAGCAGTACAGATTTACAGTCCTCTGAAAAGAACACATAGCCATTAATGTCTAAATTGCTGGCAACACAAGTGAGTACACCTCACAGTGAACATGTCCAAATTGTGTCCAATTGTGTCTTTGTCCCTCCCTGATGTCGTGTGACTTGCTAGGGTTACAAGGTTCCAGGTGTGAATGTGGAGCAGACTGTTAAATTTGGTGTTTTGGGAACAATTCGCTCATACTGGCCACTGGATATTCAACATGGCACCTCATGGCAAATAACTCACTGAAGATGTGAGAAATAGAATTGTTGCTCTCCACAAAGATGGCCTAGGCCATAAGAAGATTGTTAACACCCTGAAACTGAGCTATAGTATGGTGCCCATGGTCATACATTGGTTTTCCAAGGCAGGTTCAACTCTGAACACGCCTCGCCAGGGTCTACTAAAGAAGTTGAGTCCACGTGTTCAGTGTCATATCCAGAGGTTGTCTTCAAAAAATAGATGCATGAGTGCTGCCAGCATTGCTGCAGAGGTTGAAGAAGTGGGAGGTCAGCCTGCCAGTGCTCAGACTATATGCCACATAATGCATCAACTCAGTATGCATGGCGTCCCAGAAGGAAGCCTCTTCTGAAGCTGACCCACAAGAAAGCCCACAAATAGTTTGCTGAAGACAAGACCATGGATTACTGGAACATGGATTACTGGAACCATGTCCTGTGGTCTGATGAGACCAAGATAAACCTGTTTGGCTCAGATGGTGTCCAGCATGTGTGGCAATGCCCTGGTGAGGAGTACTAAGACAATTGTCTCTTGCCTATAGACAAGCATGGTGGTAGCATCATGGTCTGGGGCTGCGTGACTGCTGCCGGCACTGGGGAGCTGCGGTTCATTGAGGGAAACATGAATTCCAACATGTACTGTAACATTCTGAGACAGAGCATGATCCCATCCCTTTGTAAACTGCACCGCATGGCAGTCTTCCAACACAATAATGACCTCAAACACACCTCCAAGATGACTCCAACTGCCTTGCTGAAGGTAAAGGTGATGGACTGGCCCAGTATGTCTCCAGACATAAACTCAATTGAGCACCTGTGGTCACACAAAATATTGACACTGTGAGCACAATTTGGACATGTTCACTCTGAGTTGTATTCACTTGTGTTGCCAGCTATTTAGACATTAATGGCTGTGTGTTATTTTCAGAGGACATTAAATCTATACTGCTATACAAGCTGTACACTGAGTACCTTAAGCTACTTTAAGTTTAATTTCTATAGTGTTGTCCCATGAAAAGTATAGTAAAACATTGGCAGAAATGTGAGGGGTGTACTCACTTTTGTGAGATACTGTATAACAGTCTTAAAGGTGCAGTAACAAAAACATCCTGGCTAATTCTAAGAGATGAAGAGAGGTTGGAAATGCTCATATAAATATGAATTATGACTGTTTTGGTACTTACACCTATAACATTCATACAAACATCATAACTTTAAAGAGTTTAACGTTTGAAGAGCCTCCCCATAAGAGAATGGCTGTATATTAAGCAAGGTTTTACCTAGAACTTCACACTAAAGCCACAAACCATTTAGGAACTTTTATTTGTAACAGAATAGTGACCCTTGTACTCAGGTGTGGTATGAATGCCAAACGGACAAGATGCTTAGTGCTTAGGCTAACATTTAAAGCAAGAAACTTTGTGCTGCAAGATGACTAAAATGCCCCTCATTAGCTTAATAAGGCTCCATGCCACAGTCCAGAAGCTGTGTCAGTAATGCAAAAGAGTGTTGTTACGTGTGGGGGCCTGCATCAGCTTAGATGGGCTGCGCTGAGCTAATGAAACATGCTCTGTGGTGGGGTATTAACCAGCAGCCAGGGAAAAAGGATCTCTCCAGGCTGCGTTACCTTCATATTACAACAGTGGCAAATGTATTGCTGAGCTCCACTCCTCCATTGAGGGAAAGCAGGGTAATTGGCTTCTGAACTAAAGTTTGGGGGTCTGTGATGAATCTCAGCTTTTGTAGTCTTTTGACAAAGCCCCATGAGGATCCCAATTAAAGGTGTAATGCTGAATAGATTGCCTAGCACAGCATTACGAATAAGGACGATGTCACTGCCAGCCAAGCAGTTGGTTGTGCCACACCAAAGACAATCTAGTGGTATCGACTGATATGTTCAGCTGTGATGGAACGATGAACAAAGGAGTTCAGTAATGTACAAACATAGGAGAGACACAAGAGAAACTGTTTGTAGAAACTTTTATAGAAGCTACAGTAACAAAAGCCAAGAATTCATATCTAGTAGTCATTCCTTATAGGTTTACTGCATTTTAGAATCAGAGCAGATGGCTAGAATTTGATAACACTGACAATGTTCTATTTTTCCAATAATTATTTTTCATGTATTTTTCATGTAAGTGGCAATTGAAAAAGAAATATGAGGGAAATTCCACTGATTTTTCTAATTTTCTACATGCTTCAATTGAAATTACATTACATTGTAAAAAAAAAAAAAACGATGTCTGCTCAACTTAAAATGTTACAGTGACTGATTAAATTGCTTTTCTTGAGGTGACTCAACTTGTGGGTGCCAGAGTTCACCCAGCTAAAACTTCTTAGTTCTTCTAGTTACTGTTTCTAGGTCTGCATCTCAGTTAGATAAACAAAACCTGTGTTTTATTTTTACTTAATTTCACCACTAGCTGGCACTTCTTCTATCACACAGTCCCATCTGACATGTTTTCCTCATGAGCTTACGGATATGAACAGCTATGGGTATTGCTGGGATTCAAACTCACAATCTCCTGATGGTGGGATGAATTATTGGTCAGTTGCACCACATGAGATTATGCCATGCTTTGAAGTTAAAACAATAAATATTTTCTCCAGTGTATTAAACATTTGTAGGGTTAGGGTTAGGGTTAGGGTTAGCCTAACCCTAACCCTAACTTCATATGTTCCTGAGTGGTGCTGTGGACTAAGCCATCACCCCAATAGGAGGTTGTGAGTTTGAGCCCCAGCAATGCCAAAATCATCCATAAGTCCGTACCCAAGAGGAAAAACATCAAGCAGGATTGTGTGGACTTATTCTCAGTAGAGAAACTGAGAATAAGTTCATTTTTTTCATCTGAGAGGCAGAATAGAACTTTTGACTCAACTAAGAAGTTTGAGTTGTGTGAATTTGTGTATTCAAGTTGAGTCAACTCAAGAAAAGCCATCAAATCAGTTGCTATATCATTTTGAGTTGAGCTGACCTCTTGTTTTTAACAGAAATGCACACACACACACACACACACACACAAACACACACATCTTCTAAGTGGTTTGACCTTTCTTTATAGTGGTAGTGATAGGTACCAGGGATCACAATGTCTACAACATAAATTTTGCCATTTTATTTCCCATAACCACTTTCCCATGCCTTCACATATTCTGGATGTTGGTGTTAAAATTAGATTTTAAAAAGCATGTTTTAGGCAAAAACTCTTATAAGTATAGTAAAAATGTGTCTTGAGGAACACGCAACATATATAAAATCATTCAGAGCAATATCTTTGTATGAGGTAAATTGAGAGGTCTGGTTCTTATCACCATCACTGTGAACAATTTTGACTGTAAATCTTTCTAGAACAGAGCATTTCAGATTCAACTTCTAATAAAGAATGTTATTCAGAAATGTTGGGAAAAGAATTCCACTTTAAATGTACTGAATATAAAGTAAAACTGAATGTTCAGGACCATAGATAGTGATCTTTCTGAGATGAGTTGTGAAGTTGAAGCACAGTTCTAAAATCCATTTACACATCATTTAGCCATCAGCTCCAGACGAGCTCCACACAGTGATATGAAGATCTTGCTTCCATTAGGAATGCATGGAATACGTGATGCAATGACACAGTCATTGTGCTGTCATTATGTGTTGATGCAATATAGGCCCATTCTTTGACTATTCATCATTTGGAACATAATTATCCAGATATATAGAGATTCAAGAGTGAGGCATTACTTCTAGCCAAAGCTGTCTGATCATGTACAAACCGATGGTATAATTATGGAATGACGCTCAAAGGTAAATGTAAGCATTGCAAAGAACTTGTCAGAATGTTCAAGGCAGTTTTGTATCTTGTGCAAATGTTTGTAGACCCCTGACGTTCTTCCAAAATACATTGGTATTGCTTTTCTATATAGATTACACAAGCTATGCGTGCATAATGGAATGGCTGTGTCAACATTGGCAGGACCTAAAAGTAGCTGAATTCACTAATTAGAAGTGTTGTGATATGTTTGAACATATTTAGAAGATCAGCAGTCAGATTTTAGATCTAAGTTTCTATCTCAAAATCTTGTTTTGTTAAATCTATTGGGACTTGGGCATCAAATGTTATTGAAATTATGCATAAGTATCTCATGTGCCACAGGCTAGTAGGTTGCTGCATTTCGTGTGTACTTGTAACCAGAGAGGTGCTCTCAGTGGCCCATGTCTCTGTCTCCGGTGTCTGCCTGATTATTGAGAGCCATCTCTGGTTTCAGCTCCTCCATTCATAGCACGCACTGAGCTGTGCAGCCATTATGCAGTCGAGTCCTTACTGAGAGTACGCGTTGCATACTGAGCTGTGATTGCCTCTGGGGGGCTATTGATTTATTACATTACTCATCATAAATACATTTAGTTTAGGATTTCACAGCCCTCATTAGCTTATAGTTAAAAGCTACGAAAGGGGAACTAACAGTGCCGCAATTTGTTCAGAGACAAACTTTGTATTGAGTTACCAATTAAAGAGAGTCTCTGTAGTTTCTTGGGTAGGATTAGGACTGGGCTGTCAATGGTACAGAGCTAATTAGCCTGCAATATCATCACCACTAAATCCTTTTAAAGACAATACAAAGATTGTGCAGCTGTGCTCCCATAGTGACACTGTATAGGCCTGGATTAGATGTCACACTGTGGTTTCCTGTTGCTGTTTGTAGGATTGTCGTCATGACCAGCCTGTGGGGCCAGAGACAGAAAGGCAGTTTGTTCCAGCCTGACGTACATAAGAGCTCTCATACGTTTTTAATCCGCCTGAGCCTGCTCCTGCTCTGATACCTGCCCCAGGATAAGAGCAAAGAGACTTGGCCCAGAAGGACCTCAACCCACTGGACTCCTACTTGAGCTGAAACCAGAGACTTTGCACTCACAGCTGGAGCACCTTGAGAGCAAGAGTCTACCAAGGTGAGAACTTGACAGAAACACAGTGCTAGGTGATATCTGTGAATGTTGCAATAGTCATGCATATTGTATTTAGTTCTCATACACTTTTGATGGTCTGAGGTTGTGTCTGTTCATTACTTTTCTAACTTAAAGTAATGGTTAACTCAAAAAGTCAACTTTACCCAAATGTAGTCAGTCACTCAAGGCATGTTTGGGGTCTTAAATTTGCTTCTTTAGTTGCTTTGGAGCAATGAGGCTATTTAATGGATCATTTTAGCCACTAGGTTAGCATTATGCAAATGGAATGCCTAAAGAATCACACTGTGTAATGTCTAAGTGTGTAAAGTCAAATAATATCAGACATGCTTGTGTGATTTCTGATACTGTATAACATACTGAGTAACAATTTACTTGAAACCTGCTACACAACATTGACATAACCATGACACAGAATATTTTATGGACTGTCATAGCAAAAATTACCATGTGTCATAAACTGTCATGACATCAAACATTATTGCATCTCTTGTGACAACCAATCGTAATGTTAACGTTGCTCTTGCGTTACTGAACAAAATCTAGCATGACAACTCATGACAGCACATGACATCTGCCATGTCATGGTTATAGCATGATTATGCCAGTATTATGTAGCATGGGTCAAGTAAAGTGATACCACTTACTGTAATCTTTAAACGGCATTTTTTTAAAAACTGACAATGAACAAAGATCAAACTTCAAACTTACTTAGTACAAACTACAGATCATACTTTGTTCGATCTCACTTTATTATGCTCATCCCCTAAATGTGATCTACAAATAAATACTTAATCTACAGAACTTCTATAGTAGCATCTGCAGAGCATCTATAGTAGAATATTACAACAAAGTGTTCTCTTTGTTTTTAGACAACACCATTTTTTGTTATACAGTGTCAGATACTACATATCAACAACAGCTCAACACATCAACACAGTTTGAGGCACGTATGTGATGACTGAGGCATGCATTTCTTTGATGCTGAACTGGTGGCGATATGTTTCCATTATTTGTTTGCTAAATTTATATCTAAAAGTGCTATGAAACTAAAGAAGCTAACTAAGACTCCAAACATCTTGGGTAGTTGTCTACATTCAGAGAAAAGGGGATTAATGTGTAAATTTGATATCTATCTATCTATCTATCTATCTATCTATCTATCTATCTATCTATCTATCTATCTATGTACCTACAGTATATATATATATATATATATATATATATATATATATATATATATATATACACAAACACACACTCACCGGCCACTTTATTAGGTACACTTTAATTAGGTACTAGTAAAAGGGTAGACCCTCTTTTGCCTTCAGAACTGCCTTAATTCCTCATGACATATTTTCAACAAGGTGTTGGAACCATTCCTCAGATATTCTGCTTGGTTATTTGAGTTACTGTTGTCTTTCTATCATCTCAAAAGTCTGCCCATTCTCCTCTGACCTCTCATATCAACAAGGCATTTTTGTCCACACAACTGCCGCTCACTGGATATTTTCTCTTTTTTGGACCATTCTCTCTAAACCCTAGTTTAGAGATGGTTGTGCATGAAAATTCCAGTAGATCAGCAGTTTCTGAAATACTCAGACCAGCCCGTCTGGCACCAACAACCATACCACGTTCAAAGTCACTTAAATCACCTTTCTTCCCCAATCTGATGCTCGGTTTGCACTTCAGCAAGTTGTCTTGACCACCTCTACATGCCTAAATGCATTGAGTTGCGGCCATGTGATTGGCTGATTAGCTATTTGTGTTAATAAGTAATTGAACCTAATTGTACCTAATAAAGTAGCCGGTGAGTGTATATGCATATATGCATAGATAGATAGATAGATAGATAGATAGATAGATAGATAGATAGATAGATAGATAGATAGATAGATATGGTGTGCAATAATTTTGCAATTGCACACCATATCTATCTATATCATTATATATATATATATATATATATATATATATATATATATATATAATCATTATATATATCATTGCTGCTGTCGTGTCAGTTTTCTTTACCTAATTAAAAAATGCCAGTTGCCCTTTACATTGTTGTTAAATTTCATGAAGAATGGATAAAAAGAAATGACACAAAATGATTTGAAAAAATATCTGGCTCCATTGGCTTACATTAAAAGTAAAGTATGTTTTTTCCTTCTCCTGTAAAGTTACCATTTTGGAGATACAAGGTTTTCTTCCGACAACAGCGATAGATATATGTATATAATGCATGTACCTTTTATTAACCTGCACAGTATAAGTGAAACAACTTCTCGTTTACCAGGCAGGCACTGTGGGGCCAGCTTAAAGGGTCCTCTGAGAAACACAGTCTAAGCACTAGTAGGAAGATGGCATCAAATGTTCACAGAGGAGGGATACCTGCAGTTATTAAGGGGCACCGACACTTCAGCTATGGAGGAGCTATGTTACCTGAGTGAGCAGCCTCATATTCTCAACAACAAAAAAGAACAAGATTACTCAGACAATGTTCATGAATACACGAATGTATTTTAATTTGGATATCGCGAAGGCTCTCTACCTTAACAGTAAACTCACATCATCACCAATCCATTAAGTTTCAGATTTCCCACATTGCATTCCCTTTATGTGTTCCCAGGTCTGTTACTATTGCGCAATACTATGACCTGACCCCAAACAAGAGAAGTAATCTTCGCATCAATGATGAGCTGTGGGTTCATTTTTTTCTTTTTCCATGTACTTTCTGAACACTGTATGTTCTCATCTGTCTGGCAATGTAGTGAAAATACTTTTACTAGACACACTTACTTCAGTACATCTTAATATCACTTTTACACAATTTGTCTTATTCATCCTCTAGCTCTTCATCAGAGGTCTATTTTGGACCACAGGACCACTCAATCCAGCAGTGGTTGAGTGTTTGAAAAAAATTACTACAAAGCCACCACCCTGTCAATATTACTGCTGCGGTGAGAACAGTCTGCTACCCAAATAATATCTGATGAGTGGTGGTCTTGTGGTGGTCCCTTTTTTACTGATGGATGAGGAAGAGGAGGGCTGATAAATTGTGATGAACAGCTAAGCTACAATGCACTCAACTAATTGTAACTACAGTCAGTAATTGTAAACCTATAAGGTGCACTTATATAGCAGGTGAACCTGATAAAATGGTCAATGAGTATAGCTGCAGCTAATAACCTGGCAATGTATATCTCTCTTGCTTCCCTCCAGAATTCCCAAACCAACAGACATTGACATTAGGTAAGAATATAAAAATGCTTTCACTTTTCATTTTTTTTAAATACAAGCTCTTTATTGAAGTTATTGTTTTTTCAAATGTATTCACAGCATCCAAGTCTGTAAGTTAGCCGGGTTGCTAAGATTGTCTCATACTCTGCCTTCTTTTCCTGCCTATGAGTGACCCAATTGGCAAGTGGGGTAAGATGAAAGTTCGCTTGTTTTAACTGTGAACTGTGCCTGTCCTATGTGTGTATTCCCACAGTGAGAAACTAATTAAGGTTTCCATTCAGAGAGAGCACCCATACCAATCCCACATCTCCCGCTGTGCCATATTCCCCACCTACCGCTGCCCTGATGATCCACACACAGGTGTACGGGCTGCTACTAAACTCCCTCTCAATCCCCTCCTGCCAGCCAGTGCTCCACAGGTCACTCTCCTCAATAAAACAAAAGGTAAGAGTGCATCTAAGCTTTTTGTCATATACAGAAAGAGGCGCATGTAAATGTGTGTTGTGTATTTGTTTTTTTTACATGTACAGTAAAATGTTTTTGTAGAAGAAAAAAGATTTTGTAGGACAACTAGAGAAAAAACAGGCCTAACCAAAATATTCTAGATTGCTTTTTATATAAGCTATACATTTCCTTTTTAAAACTACAAGACAAAAAACATTTCTTTTTGGTTGCTGAAGATAGGATTAAAGTTAGATTTAAAAACTTCTTATCACATATAGATACTTACATATACATGACTGTTAAAAAGTCAAAATTAAATGTTTGTGTGTGTGTGTGTGTGTGTGTGTGTGTGTGTGTGTGTGTGTGTGTGTGTGTGTGTGTGTGTGTGCATTCATTTTTTATTATTTCAAGAAAATTCTGAAAATGTTTACTGAGGTTAAGGTTAGGACTAAGTTCAGTATTATTAAGGAGTATTTAGCTAAAAATAGAGCACAAGTCAATGGAATGCAACCAGAAAGAGAGTGAGGTCAAGACATAGAAGAGAGAAAGAGATGCTGAGGGAGAGAGTGAGAGTGTGTGCGTGTGAGAAAGAGAGAGAGAGAGAAAGAGTGAGAGAGTTAACACCTGCTCAACATGCTGCTTGGTTTGCAGGCGCACCTTACCGTCATGAACTACTTGATGTTTCCATGGCAACTCAAAGGAATGTTACAACCTGGCCTGGACAAAATGGCTTTCAGAATGTGAGTTGCATAACTCTTACGTTTTACTAGAGTCTCAATACCAACTTCAAGGAACATCAACATCAAACATCAAACACTGAAATGTTCTGCAGTTTGTGACAGCCATCCTTGTCCTCTGTCTTTCAGCACACCAAGCCAGTAAAAGGAGAGATGCAGGTGTTTTACCCCAAGGCTCCAAAAACTCTATGCCCAAACATGACTCTGCGAGACTGGAAGACCACACTGTCTGATCGCACTGCCAACATGCTGAGCAACCTGGAGAAGGTCCAGTGGCTCACTTCATATCAGTTACACTACACAGGTAAAGCATAGCTCGTAAAAGGATTACTGTAAACCTGTCACATTGCACAAGGGCTTCTTCAAAGCATATCTGAATACAGTGTAACAAGGGTGCAACACATGAGCAGGCAGATGAGGAGGCCTGGGGGCAATGAATGCAAGGTTACAAACAACTCACAGGTAGACACCATTACTAGGGTGCATGGTTAGGGTTAGGCAGAAGAGACTGGCATGAAAAAGTGAAAGGGGCAAGGAAATTGTGACATACAGATCACATTTAGACCTCAAAAATCTGTTAATCCCTAAGGTGTCTCTTCTACCTATAGCAAGACAATTGGCTTGATCTTGAAATGAAGGGGCATGTAAGTTGTGTTCATCTGTGCTGTATCTCACAGGTACCCCCTGCCCTGCACATTTTTGTGTTGTAACACCATCCACTTCAACTCAGGAAAGGCATATTAATTAACTGCTTAGGTGGATTAGGAGTGTTGGAGCAAGAGAAAGATTCTAAAATGTGCAGGGAGAGGAGCACTCAGGACCAGGGTTGGCAACCAGTGCTCTGTCTCTTAGTCTTAAAGAGTGCATTTGGCTGACTCACTCGTTGATATTGGGGTTTCTTTATTCATTGTTAATATACAGTGGCCTCAAAATGTATTTAGACACTGTAACCACTGGTAAAATGTAAAGTTCTTTAGGTCATGTCATAAAATGTTTAACAAAATGATTTTTTTCAGAGAGACAGCTTTAACTGATGGTAGACTCTTTATTTCCAAATGGCTGGGAATGTCAAAGTCTGGTGCTGTTTTTCATGCAGTGGTGACTGTGAGCTTGTGTTCATTGATCTTGATCTTGAGCTCAGAAATCCACAATCCTGCAGAATTCCACAAAGACATGGCTCAAATGACAGACGTGTATCTGTCAAGATCAAATAATGAGCTAAATACACCAGTTCAATTCTAATTAATAAGCCTTTGAATGTAATACATTTGTAATCCTGGATAAGGGGTTAAGTATGGCAAAAATGTCCAAATACTTTTCGGGGACACTCTAAGAATCATAACAGCACATCGGGATGCCTGTTTGTCAACTTAGAAAACCATCCAGTTAGTACTCTATGTAGTTCACATTTCTCAAGCATAGAGACTGATCTGGTGGAAGGCCCTTTCACTGCAACTGTATTTGAGATCAGACAAAAATAAATAAAACCTGTGTAAAAATGTAAGTAGACAGACTGTATGTTGGCCAGTAGAATTTGCTACCACAAAAGAAAATGTCCAGACATACCAAAATGATTTATATTTAACTGAATGTGCCTGGAAGGAATAAATGATAAGAGTGAATGAATAATGATTCTGGTAACTTATTATCTGGATTGAATGATTACTATAAATGTTTGTACAAATACTGAATATTCTTGGTCTTGTTCCCAGGCACTGGGCCAAGCAACCCAATAAAACTGGATGACTTCAATGAGAAGACAATTGGCTTCATTACAGGAGAAATTAATCCTTACATAGCACAACTGGTATGAAACACATATACAGTGCAATCTACCCATAAAGTTCAGGAGGAAATAATACCACTCATCCTTGTTATCTGACAATTTTTTGGATTTGTTCTATACGCTTGTTCATCTCTCATTTCCATCACTCCTTCTTTTTCTCTTTTTGTTCTCTGACATGCATGTCTTCATCATTGTGCTGTCTGAACAAACACTGGATGCTGTCTGTTAATACATGTCACAGAGGGAGAGATCTTACCCCACCTTCCTGCCCTCTCGACCACTGGAGGGTCGCAAGGCCAGGATCCTGCAAAACAGTCGTCCTCTGGAGAGCAGATATACTTCCCCCTCACTTTCCTCACCCACTGAATCTCCTGGCTGGGGCCTGGTCTCTACACAAACTCTTGGAGCTCCAGAGGCTTTTGCTGAGAAGATTCCCAATCAGTCTAGACATTATGCAAGTGGTAAATCAGAGGTGTTTAAACCCAATGAGGACAATGAATCTGGTCAACCAAGACACACTGAACGATTTAATAGTGCAGTTTATGCATGTGAGCTGTGTTGGGAGAGAAACTGTGAATGTAGGGTTAAGCTATCTGAGCCGGGCTCCACTGAACCACAACCAACCATCAAGACAGAAAAGACCAAACTAGAACCATTTTTTAGACAAAACATCTTTCAGCCTGCATTACAAGACAAGGAACACCAAGCAGGCCCAGGAAATCTGTCCAACAGCAAAGTCCTTAAGCACATGGCAGGGAGAAACCCATTTGAGCTCAGCAAGTTTGCACCATCCATTGTGGATAAGAGAGATGGGCTTGTAGCTTTGGAGCAACCACTGAAACAGTCAGTGGAAGAAAAACAGAGGGTCAGTGGGGTTTCTCATGCTTCCTCCTGCATCCAGCCCCGCTCATCCAGCGCCCCCTTCAGGCATGGAGGGAGGACAAGCAGTAGGGATGTTGAGAATGGACTATTTGGCTCCCGGTCTGCTCTGCTGGAACTTCAGGATTCTTTCAGCCAGTCGGAGGCCCACCGTCACTTCCATGAGACCCTGCAAAGCACCAGCATGGACCTAAGGGACAACCATCATTCTGGGAGAAAACACTCCTTCTATGGCTTCAACTCATACTATTTCCATAACTAAACCAAGAGCCAGAATAAATATTCATGGTGCTGAGCTATATCTTTGGCTTCATGTACTACACCTGTTTATTTTTTTGGTGCGTAAAAGAGGGAATCTCATTCTCTGTACCTCATTCATTGATACAGCTGCTAAACCAGATTCTAATTCTTTAGGAATTTAGAATGAAGACTACACTGTCTGATCACTCTGCCAACATGTTGTGTAACATGGAGAAGGTTCAGACAGTGTTGTTTTCCTGTGCTAATAAACATTTTTCATCCACTTTCCGTGTTCTTTTGCGTTTGTGTCAATTTAACCTTTTTACCTTTTACAGGGACCACACATAGTAATCATAAGGCATTTAGTGTATGAATAGCAACAAGGCCAACATTATTCCTCAGGGAGTCAGGGAGAGTTCTTAGTAGAATTCTGAGAATTTTCAGCTCGTTTCTGTAGGTGTAGGTGCTACGTTGACATTCTTGATGAGAACAATGTTCTTTTCGTCCTACTCTCATTAAAGCTCTTTCAGACTGGTGAAATGCAAGACTCTCAGGAAGATGTGTACATCTGCCCCATACGTGTCCTTGAGGACATAGCACATCCTTTTATTCTCTCTCTCACTTCAACCAAGCCCCATCTGCAGAGGCAATCCAACAGGCTGAGTTGTCTGCTGTGCTGTGTTGTGTTTGTATTCACACCGTCACTGTATGCAGTGATATGAATCTCTAGAACAAGAATGCAATTTATTTTGGTATCTATTCTTCTGAAAGACCTTCTTGAAGCATTGTGTCACTTCACAATTCCTTTTTTCATCCACATAAAAAGCTTTCTATAAATGCTGGTATATGTGTTTGGTGCTTACAGTGACGTCACTGTCATATTTTACTCTTTTCTCTTTATCAGCCTTAATGCTTTAGCAGCACCTCTCATTGGCTGATGTTTGCACTTGAAAAACAGTTTTTGAGTCTTCAGTTAACATTGTAAAATCACTAGCGATCTGCTTTTCTCTGACGTCAAATTAAACCCATTTACAGACAAATTCATTACATTCATGCTGTCTGAATTCTGACCTTTTTAAGTTGAATAATCAAGCTGTATGCACTGGTGCAGTCAATAATGTCCATGCTAATGTACTTGTCTTTCAGTCTATATATGATTCAGTCTACAACATACATAATTATAGAGCATGTTACATGTAGATTTTGCACCAATCAAGCATAACATTATGCTATGTCCTTTTTTCTATGCCCATTGTCCATTTTATCAACTCCACTTACTGTACAGGTGCACTTTGTAGATCTCCAATTACAGACTCTAGTCCATCTGTTTCTCTGCATACTTTGTTAGCCCCCTTTTACCCTGTTCTTCAGTAATAAGGACACCCATTGGGTGGTGGGTCATTCTCAGCACTGCAGTAACACTGATGTGGTGGTGGTGTGTTAATGTGTGTTGTGCTGGTACAAGTGGATCAGACACAGCAGTGCTGCTGGAGTTTTTAAACATTGTTTCCACTCACTGTCCACTCTATTAGACACTCCTACCTTGTCAGTCCACCTTGTAGATGTAAAATTAGAGATGACAGATCATCTGCTGCTACACAGTTTATGTTGGTCATCCTCTAGTCCTTCATTAGTGGTCACAGGATGCTGCCCACAGGACGCTGTTGGCTGGACATTTTTGGTTGGTGGATTATTCTCAGTCCAGCAGTGACACTGAGGTGTTTAAAAACTCCAGCAGCACTGCTGTGTCTGATCCACTTGTACCAGCTCAACACACATTAACACCACCACTTCAGTGTTACTGCAGTGCTGAGAATGATCCCCCACCCAAACAGCACAACTCTTATAAAAGATGGTTCTTCAAGGGTTCTCTAGTCAAGAAACGGTTCTACATAGAACCTTTTGCATGATTAAGGGGGCTTTGCATCAGGAAAGCGTTCTACAGATTGATAGAGAATGTACTATATGTGTTCTATATAGAACCTTTTTGACAATTTCACTATTGTTGCAAACCAAAGAACCATTTTTGGTGTTTTATAGAATCCTTTTTGCTAAGAGTGTATACTACTCCAGGAGTATGGTTGGATTTTCTCCACAGCAATGCTTAATCAGAGGATTTAGCCAAAGGCCTCATCCAAGGTTGCTCTAGTCAAGGAAAACTACTAAACATCATCAAACAGTGAGCAATATTCCTATATAAATTCCTAAACAGCTTGGGCCAACTAGAATGCTGTGCGCCTCTCTGCAGCCGGTATTTATTTGTGTTTAATGTGCTAAATGTTGTCGTCCTTTGGTTGTAATAGGTGTAACAACGTGGTTGTGCTTCATCATGTCTTGTTTGTGGTTAACCAGGTGTTGGAGGTTTCTACACCCATCGAGTTGTGTTTTCCTATTGGCCTTCACCTGCATTTGGTCACAAAGCTTCTGGCCTGTTGTTTCAAAAAGGAAAGATTTGCTGAAAAGAAAATGTCAGATTGCAGTTCTTCTGTCACTAAAGTGGATGTCCAACGAAGGTAGATACCTATTATGTTGTCAAACCATAAGAGGCCAGCAGATGGCGACGTACTTAAACAAAGGCTGCGAACAGCTGAGGCCTTCCAAAGCTAAACACGCTAACCAACCCTCTGAAACCCACTGCTGACACAAAATGAAAAGAAAATAATATCACATTATTGTGAGAATAATCCAGTTTTTTGACAGGTCATTTTAAGAAAACACAAATGAAAACTATTTGTTCACTCTTAAAAATAACTGAAAGTAAAGTGACATTTGAAAGATAGATTGCTATATGGATAAGGATAAGAATAAGGAAGGGAAAAGTGAATGGAAAATAAGTGAAAAACTGGGAGTTTCCAAAACTGTTTTTTTTTTAAAGATCCACAGAAAATTCTGCATCAATGCTACACACTCAGTCCCTCTGGTGACAACCTGTATAAATAAAAATAATGTTCTGATAATGTTGTTAAGGCATGGGAATGAGATCATAATGCACAACTTAGTAAGGCATGATCTCATTCCCACACCTTACTAAGTCATGGCCACAAGTTAATTATCTCATTCCCATGCCTTACTAAATCGTGACCATGCATTGGGATCCCATTCCCACGCCTTACTAAGTCATGACCATGCATTATTTTTATTTATACAGGATGTCACCAGCAGGGCTTCATAATTATTCAATACACAAATGGATTTTTTAACAAAGGTGGATACTTATTATGTTGTTAAACCGTGCAAGACCTGGTAGACCACCACAACTGTCACCTTCTTATAAATAGTACCAAAAGCTTTCATCTTTGCATGAAAAATTCCTCAGGTGCTTTTGTCCCTCCTTCCACTGTGAGAAGACAACTCAAAACTAAGAGTCTGACATGATGTGTGGCTGTCAAACACAGACTAGTGACATTATATTTAGTTGTTGTAATTTTCATATACACATTGTGTTCTTCTTATTTCTTGACACAAAAAATTAACTTATGTTCTCAATTGGCATTTTGACTTAAAATGAAATAAATTAAGAGTCAGCTGTAATATAGGACTCATTTTAGTCCTGATGTCTTTTTTATTCAGAAGTGGGTATTTGGAGTACATGTCTCCCTTTTGCAATGCCACTAAATATCCACTAGATGGCAGGAGAGCATCTTTTTACAATTTACCAGCATAAGTTCTGAGAACCCGTTTTTCTCCTTCGTGTTTGCATATGTGAAGGTTCGAGGCTTTGAAATAGACCCAACTAAACGATATGAATATAACAAAGCAAATGACCTTTTATAAAATCATGAAATGCTATCTATGCCCTATTTTACCATTGGATAAACAACTCCTGCCTGATATACAGGGAACAGACCAGATTATTTCTGCCGCATTAGGAGAATTCTCAAGAAATGCTTTTGCATTGCTTATGCCATTTACTTTGCACAGAGGCACATCTGTATCCCTCCTTGAGTCTAATTGAATTTTAATTCTGAGGAAAGCCTGGCATAAATGCTTTATAACTGTTCATGGAAGACTGCAAGGCTGGAGTGTTTACTTATACCCAGTCTATTATGTGAAAGCCCATGAGCCTTGCACAGTCACGCACACACCCACTGCTAATGAATGAGTGCTTGGTCCTCCGACACACCCCAGCCCTCTGTGATGAGGGGGTGTGTAATACCCCAGGAATGCTCTAAAAATACACATTTCATGGTGAACACGCCTCCACAACGCACAGCACTCTGGACTATGACTAACAATATCCCTCCAGTGCAGTTACTAGAACATCCATTCCAAAACAGCATAAAAACAAGAAACAGAAACCTGACCTGACATCTGTTTTCATTTTAGAAACCATAGGTTACTAAAGCCTTGCACTATTTTGAACATGTTAGCTGATTAGTAGATGAAGATGCAAATACTTCAGCTGACAATCCATCCAACACCATAATCCCTTTACTGATAAGGAAGAGGGTTCTTCATTTGCATGTTCTGAATCTTTCTTACATCTATTTCCATTATATGAACACCCTTTGGAAGACAAAATATTCACTGGCCTTGCATCATGCTATCAACAAAAAAAACAGGGAAAATCTTTCATACAAAGTTGGGCTTCTTTTTTTTTTAGAAAGGTCAACTCCATGAGAGATATAAGCAAGTTTTTGTATCCATGCATGAAACATTAAGGCAGACTGTCATTCCTTTGCAGACTTGTTTCATCCTATTGGTGTTGTCATGGTGATGACGAGTCTGTACTGGGTATAAATGAGCAGATGTAGGCTACATTCAACACAAGCATATGGCAAACTCTTACCAACATGGCAAAATGACTTTCTTGCATCAAAACAGAGTTTCACTGTTTTGATAGTTTTTGTCCAAATGCCTCTTATTTGATAATTTCAAAGGGTTATCTTCTCACTTACATTATCTGTTTACTTACAATAATAAGATAGAATGCAAAAACACCAAAACATCACCTATCAGGTATCCTAATAGGATTTTGCAGCACTCGTATGCAATATCATTTATTGAAAGGCACTGCAAACTTTGACTTGACAGGTCTATCAGAATAAATCATGAATTAAATGACTCTGGGCCTATTTTGACAGTGTATAATGAATTCCAGGGTCCTTGCTGACCTGACACAGTAGGTCACAACATTAAAGATCTCTCTGTGCATTGCACGCTGGTGCTGAAAGTCTGGGAATTGGTCCCCGCATGGTTGCAGTAATAGCCTCTACTCTTCTGGGAATACTTTGTTGGAAGATTGCTGTGAAGATTTGATTTCATTCAGCCACAAGGGCATTAGTGACGTCAGGCACTAATGTTGAATGATTAGTTGGCAGGATCCCAAAGTTCCATCACTCCAGACAACACAGTTCCACTGCTCCAAGCCTACTGCTGGGGGGCTTTAAACTCCTCTAGCTGACACTTGGCATTGGACATGAGTGACCTTAGACTCATGTGTTGCTCCAGAGCATTTCATTCTTCCGACAGTGCTTTTCTATGGAGATTATGCAATCTGTGCATGCACAATTGGACACATTGGATGAGAAGCAGAATTCACTAATTAGAAGGGGTGTCGGATACTTTTGGACGTACACTGACCAACCACTTTTCACCTACCTTGTATCTAGACTCAATGACTAATTTTGGGGGCAGTCCTGGGCTGGAGGTTAGGGAACTGGCCCTGTGACTGGAAGGTTGCAGGTTCGATCCCCAGTGCCAACAGTACATGACTGAGGTGCCCTTGAGCAAGGCACCTAACCCCCAACTGCTCCCCGGGTGCCGTGGATAGGGCTGCCCACCACTCCGGGCAAGTGTGCTCACTGCCCCCTAGTGTGTGTGTGCTCATTAGTGTGTATGTGGTGTTTCACTTCACGAATGGGTTAAATGCGAAGGTGAAATTTCCCCGTTGAGGGACCAATAAGTATCACTTAACTTATCAAGTGCCCTTTCCATATAGGTGCACATTACAGATCTACAATTACAGATTGTAGTCCATCTGTGTCTAACATACTTTGTTAGCCTCCTTTTACACTGTTAGTCAATGGTCTGGACCCCCACAGACCAGGTAATATTTGGGCAGTGGATCATTCTCACCACTGCAGTAACACTGATGTGGTGGTGGTGTGTTAGTGTTTGCTGCACTGGTCTGAGTGGATCAGACACAGCAGTGCTGCTGGAGTTTTTAAACACGTCAGTGTCACTGCTGGACTGAGAATAGTCGACCAACCAAAAATATCCAGCCAACAGTGTCCTGTGGGCAGTGTCCTCTGACCATTGATGAAGGACTAGAGGATGACCAACACAAACTGTGCAGCAAAAGATGAGCTACTGTTGCTGACTGCATCTACAAGGTGGACCAACAAAATGCATGTGTCAGTGTGTCAGAGTGGACAGTGACAACACACACTAACACACCACCAGCACGTCGGGGTCACTGCAGTGCTGAGAATGATCCACCAGCCAAATAATACCTGCTCTCTGGTAGACCTGACCATTGAAGAGCAAGGTGAAAGGGGGTTAGAGAAACAGATGGACCACATATTGTAATTGCAGAGCTACAAAATGCACCTGTTTGGTAAGTAGTGCTTAAGTGGCGCTAATAAAATGAGCTAAGAGTGGAGACAGATGTGTTGTACTTAATGAAGTGGCCAGGCTGTGTACAGCTCACTCTATGGGCGGCAACTTTGGAGAGATGCTGCTAGCGCGTCATGGATAGTGATGAGTCCCGCCCCTGAGACAAGGACACCCACACTCACTCTCCTCCTCACTGGAAACGACCCGCTTCAAGTCAGCGCTGAACTGCTCAGGCAGCGTGGTGCTGTGGAAGTATGCCCTCAACGACCTGGACATCCTCTGTCGCTTCGTAGGTGGACCAAACTCGGAGCTTTGGTTAATCAGAAGAGAACATCTTTTTTCCTGCTGCATGTTTTGTCTCCTTCCAGCTTGATGTAGATAATGGCTCTCTACTTGTTCGCATGTGCTGACTGTATTGCATAACTGCTCTACTCCTCCGTCTTTACTGGAAATGGCGAGGTGGTCGCCTCGACACTCAGTAAACTCAGCCGAAGCAGCCTAAGTTCTTTGAACGTGTGTAGTTTTCAGTCTTCTGCCTCGCACTCGACACCCACTTTCGATCTCTTTACTTTTTCATCCGGAAATCCGATTCGACACACCGTTCAGCTCCAGCCCGCCTGGGTAAGTCAGCACTGTTTTACTACTAGACTGTGGCACGTTTAACACACAGTGTTAGAAAAACGAGGAACTCTGTATTTACAGTTTTGGCCTTCGATATACAGACAATGTAAGGGAACTCTTATATGTTCAGCATGGTCCTTAAAGGGGAATACCACCAATTTAACAAAATGTGTTATATGTCATGTATGAGATGTAAGTAAAGTCATGCAGAGTTTTTTTGATGTGATGGTTCGTTGTAAAAAGAAAAAAGACAAGCTCAGTTTTCTTTACAGCGGTGGTGATAGGAACCAGGGGTCGCAATGTCTACAATGAAAATATGCAGTGCAATTATGTCTTCTAAGCTTTTCTACATAAATGCTGATCATGTCAAAATTGTGGTAATTTAAAAAAACGAGGTATTTTGCCGTAAAATACACTGCATATATCTCTCCACCATGAATGGATAATAAAAAAAGTTTAAGGCCAAACTTTATCTCAGAACTATCATTGAAATATCAATTCCTTAGTCATCAGCCATAGTGTTTGTGAGATGAGACACATCAGACATCTGATTCCTACCACCAATATGAACCATTTTGAATTGGTTTCTTTGGAACAGTGCATTTGACATCAAACCACTTATCTTATGCACATCTTATGCTTATCTTAATTTTTTTTATATTAATATCATAATCATTTAATTTTGCACAATTGGTGGAGGTCCCCTTTAATGTCCAATTGTATACCTTGAATTAGTTTGAACAGCACAACATTCAGTTTCCCAGGGAAAATGTGTGTATCTATGTATTTTTGTAAACTTGTTTATAGTATATAGAGTCAGTGCAACATAGATAATATAATTTAGACATAATATAGTACAATTATATGCCCTAACTTAAGGTACTGTCATACCTTTTGAAATACATGTGGTGGGAGGAGTGTTGAATTTCAGTTGCTGTATTTTTTGTGCAAACAACTCACAAAAGGTAGCAGTTTTTTTCACTGTTTTCAGTAATTCATTGTAATATATTAAGCCAGTAGTATATCAGAAAGTGGAAAACAATATCAGACCTGAGTACTCCCAGTAGTCCTGTACAATTCTCAGAACAGCCTTATTTGCTGAAGAGCATTGAAAACATTGCGAGGCTTTGACAGGTCTGTCATAAATAAGGAATGATGAGAGTCTGAGCCTAGTGGTTGTGTATAATGAGCACCAGTGAGAGTCATCTATCCCTAACAGCCTGGTACAGTAGGTCACAAAGTGAAAGAAAGCACTCCACATAGATGATGTTTGTCTGGAAATAAAAACCTGTGTAAAGCTAACTGGTGCTCCACCCTCTCCACATTTATATTGTTTTCCTTGGCCTATGTTCACTATCCTGCATGCCATGCAGTCTTAAAACTTGTTCTTGCATGACTAATCAAACCAGCGGAACTCTGCTGTGAGCAGTGCAGTGTATGAAAGCAGTCAACTTCAAAGGGAAAAAGTAACTAATCCAAAACATAAGGGACACTTTTTGGCAAACACTCAAGTAGCCCATTAAAAGCGTTCGCATGCAGCATGAGTGTGACTCCTTTAATTTTAAATGTAATCATTTAAACTTTATTTCTATGCTGAGATATGTTGATATTTTAAGTGCCCCATTTTTAAAAGGTGGCTTTTAGCTTGAGTAGAGCACTTCAAGAGAAAAGGCTGGACCCTGTTTACACTTGAACTACGTTAGCCCCTTATCAAAAGCTGATAAAAGATTTTGTAATCTTTTAAATACATATTTAACAAAACACAAACACATACTCCTGTTAAAACCAAAGAAAAGGATGATAAATACTGCCACACCTACAATAATGGTGCCACATAGATCTAAAACATTTAACACCTAAGCTGAACTCACTGTTTTTCCATTTAGAACCATGCTTTGTGATGTGATACCCAAAAGCATCAGAAATGACACTAAGGTTCAGAGTCAAGATACAGTGCTATTGTGTCTTCAGGATAGTTATTCCAAGACTCTGGAAGGATAATGTACTTTCAGTGCACTTCATGCTACTCTACACACTTTACCATTAACACAGTGGGCACTTTCACACAGCAAAATGTTCAGTTTACTGTAACTAGGCAGCAGATATTTTATCTTACATTCTAAGAATCAGAAAATGACTGTCAAGTATGTTGTGGCCCTGTTTCTCACTCTCCAGAGCCTTATTCCTGAGTCCTAAGCCTTGTCTTACCTTTTGGGAAAGATGAAATTGATCTAAAGTTCACATGCACGCATTAACTAGTCATTCAAGAAGAACAATTTGCTTTACAAGTGCTGATATTTTAAATAATGTAATAACAGTAACTCCTGCACTTTAAGATGCCTCCCTGCTGTAATAGTAGGCATAATAACAATAAACAATAACTATCATTAGGTCTTATAATATAAAAACAGAAAAGTGTTATATGCCAGACCAGTATTGCTGCATTCGTTGACTAGCTTGTGTGGGGGGTCAACCTGTGCTCCAAGAGATGCACATCCCCATTAATTAAAACATCAAACCTCATTATGATACATTAAAGAAATATCTGAAAATTTTCCTAAGGTCATGGTTAGTGTCCTGGGTCACTAGGAGTCCTACAGGGGACAAAAGCAGAATTGTTTAATAGAGATGCTCTCGGCTAGGCTTGCCTCAGTGAGCTAATTAGCTAGGTGTACAAACTTTGCAATTTTTTAGTGTTGTTCTCGAGGCCCTAAACTAACCTTCTCAGTCTCGTCTTAGTTTTGACCTCATTTGGACTCTGCCTTGTCACAGTCTAGAGGTAAGGCGGACTGGATACTGTTCTCAAGAGCTGCCAAGTGTGATGTCTCTGTCTGTAATAACTGGAAGCTGAATTGTTATTAAATATTAACAAAACAGAAGAAATAGAATACAAAATACATGGCCCACACAAAGGACAACAAAAGCTTCCACAGATTTAACTGATTTTCTATCTCAGCTAATGAGAAGGATGATTTTTCAGCTTCAGAGTGCTGGATGTCAGGCAGATGAGAGAAAAGCTGAGGAGTTTTGGCTCAGTTCCACAGGTTTAGATACCTCTTTACTCTGTTTAGTCTCCAAATGAAGATGTAAACTGTTGGAATGCAAAGCTTCAGACCACTGGGCGCCCAACACACAGAGCACAGAGTTGTAGTTACTCATTTTCAGTCCACATGTACCCATATTATAAATGTTTTATTTTTTGCAAATAATCAACATTTGTCATATTTACAATTATATTTGGTTAAATGTGTGTTGTAACAAATTTATGCCTAAAAAAAGCAATACTGCCGCAGCCCACAGTTTAAAAACCACTGTTGTATGTGTTTGAATAAAGTCTGACAGTTAAAGGTCTAATTGATTTCCATGATGGCTTAACTGAGTATCTGTTTGTTTTTTGGTGTGAGTATCTGAGTATTTGTTTGTTGGTGTTCATTGTACATTGGTTCCAAAATTCAAACACGCCCTGAGAACAGATCGAAAGTTATTATTACTGTATTCTCATTCAGTCTTGTTATTCAGTCTCTCATTCAGTCTTGGTCTTGACTTGGGCTTGAAGTGTCCCATAATCGGTCTTGACTCAGTCTTAGATGACAACAACACTTTACTTATCATATAATATAACTCAGTGACTTTATTCTACTCTAAAAGATGCTCTTTAACTAAAATTGTGAGCTGGCTGGTATTAAGCAGCCAATTGAAGATACACACAGCTGCAGCTCAAATAAACACACATTACTCACACAGCCAGAGCTAGAATTGCATCAGTTAAAAACAATTTTTTTCATTGTTTTCTACATTTTATGTTTTTTTAGTCTTTAATGAGTGATCAAATTGCTCCAGTTGATCCCTGTTTAGGTTACCAGTCCTGTGAAACCATAACTTCTGTTGTCATTGTTCTTGTCATTAGTGTCACTTCACTAAGGAGAAGCCAGACAGCCAAGATATCTCCACTCCACTTTAACCGCCTTCACAAGCACACAGCAGCATTAATATTTCAGTTGGAAATGGAGCGATTGCTCTTTAGTGTGTATTAAATGACAAGTTCGGAGAAGGACGAGGTGTAGTTTACTGTACTGTGAGTCATCTTAGTGAAAGGACTTCAGATGGAGCATAACTGACTTAAGTGAGCATCCTAATAGTGTGTGTGGTCCGATAAAGGTCACGATATGTGTTTGTGTTCCTGTTTGCTCATCTTAGAATACATTACAACACACTATACTATGTGTCAGAAAAATATTCCTTAACGTTGCTCAGTCACCATGGTAACGAATTGGAAAATGTTGTGTGTGCAGAAGAGCCATGTGCCAATAAAGAGCTGTTTGCCGCTCAGTGAAATACTGTCTCCATTATTATGGAGACTTTCACATCAATCAAGAGAACAATGAAGTGCTGCAAGGGCAAACATGGCTTTTCTTTGTGTTTTTATTTGGGCGGACTGGCCGTTATCTCATTTTGCACCCGCTCAGTGTAGAAGTTCTGAGGAGGTTTCATTTTGTCAGTGTGTGCGCATATGTGGTCTGTTTGTGTTTCCAGGGAAAGCCAAGACATGCAGATAGAAGCACAATTTGAATTTTTTTTTCTTCGATAATAATCATGTTGTGAGTTTTCTGTAATGCTATTATAAAGAAAAGCTGTAAATGTACTACTCATTAGGCTTGTCAAGATCATGAAAGTTTATTGGATGATTAAATGGCTTATAAATAATTGCAATTTATTGTCTTTTTCTTCATTGTTTGTAACTATTAAAATACAAGCCTAAAGTCATCAAATTGGTTGTGTTGATGAGGTAAGCCTGTAGACCCTCATTACTTTTGGCTGAAGTCTTTTTTATCTATTTTTTACATTCACAACATTTTATGGATAATATCACCTGGATAACAAAATGAATCAAAATGCACATCCCTGCTTCTAGGTGTCTTCCAGGTTTGTTCTGGGTACGCTGAGTGAGTCCAAAAGGAAAGGGTTCTTAAGGAAAATCATAGTTTGTAAATGTTTTGACAAATGCACACATTTTCTGAACACAGGTCAACATAAAACGTTTCAATACAGCTATTATATTTTTGAAGTTTTTAGAACTCAAGTTACTGAATGTCATAACACTGCCTCATGTACATTCATGACCTCACTGAGAGAAAATGGCTTCACTCAGCCAATGAACTGATTGGCTCTATGACCAATCAGCATTCACTAGCAGTAATGCTTCCATCCTACTGAATAATAATGGAATACATCTTTCTACATCACAAAATTAAATAAATGTCCTGCACAAATGGTTAGAAACCAGTTAAATTTTTTAGCCACTTAGCCCCATTCACCTCCTTTCTTTAAGGTCTCGCTCGTGGGTGCCCTCTACTGTTCCTGCGTCTTGTTTTTGATGTAAACTCAGAAATAAGAAGTAGCCAGTCTCCCCTTAAACTGGCTCTGGCTTAGCCTTTACTAAGCCTAGATATGATCCCTACATTGTCACTTACTCATTTGTATCTTTTGTCCTTGTGATACATCTTATAGCTACATTTCATCCTCAACATTACACTGAACCATCCTCTGAATGTGCTTCTCAGATCTTCCCAAATAATGAACTGCTCTTTTATCTTTTTTCTCTGTTTCCTTCTTTAGAATATCCCAGTGTTGATCTGCCTATGGGGCCCATCCTGCTTTTGCATTAGAAGGTACCGTTGTCATCCATTTTTTATTAAGAGGCCTTTATGGAACACTTTCCATTTCTGACGTGCTTTATGTGCACTTGACTAGGCTGCTTTCGGCAGCAGTCTTTTAAAGCTCCAGTCAGAACTCTTATAAAGCCAGCATCCCTCTCTCATGCAGTTGCCGAGGACTAAGCATGTTGTTAGGTGAAAATCTTTGCAGTATAGTCAAAGGCACCAGGTGCATAAAAAAGTTTCATTTATGCAGCATCTTTTTCTTTCTCAAGGGTGCTTTCAGAAGGATCAAATCAAGGAAAAATAAAAGATATTAAGCAGAAAATAATAATAAATGAAGCCAAATAAGATAATGTCAACAAACCGAGGTTTCCTTCCACTTTTTATGTGGCTTTTGGTATATCAAATAAAAAAACTGTTTGATAGGAACAGCAAATATCTTATAAAGCCTTATTTGTGTGAAAGTCTGTATGCTCAGCATTGAATAATCAACTTTACCTGTGCCTTTAGTCTACTGGTGTGTTCGGTCTCCTCGTTCTTATTATGTAAAATTTAGCCAAACTGCAATGAAAACTTAACATTTGTCTGTACATTTGGTCTGTATTTTTGAAAAATGCCTTGTTTCACAGGCATGATGTAAACAGAGTTTTATTTCCTTGTACTGATCAAATTTGCATAATTTTGTTGTTATATTTTAGTTTTTGGCTTGAATTTGACAGCTGTAAACCAGCCTTATATCAACTAGAGAAGGAAGGAGGGAGAAAGTATGAACTGGACACCTTGCCTAATGTTTCAAAAGTGATACATCAAATAGTTTTACCAAGCCATGAACTACTGAAAGAGGTTTAATAGTTACACTTTATAGATTGAGAGCAAAATTTGAAACCATGGACATTATACTGATGAGCAAAACTTCTATTTTGTCTGGATTTAATTTTAGGAAGTTTGATTTTTCACACAGTGATATGGCAGCATGACTGCTATAGTCTGCAAGGTTTGGCCATGTGTTTACACACATACAGTGATTTATATGGATCTGTAGGGTTCTGCAGAGATCTATTTTCCAAATGGTTAAATAGTGAAATCAGCTACTTAAAAAACAATTTCAAAAGGATAATTCAGAAAAGAGCATGTTGAATTTGTTTACCTTCAGCAGTTTACCCATGGCAGTTTTCTGACTGGTGATTAGGAAATCATTTTTAAGGCTGTAGGTCTACTGAAAAAAATGTATGCAACATGTAACTAGATAACAGACTTCATTTGTATAATTTGTACTGTGATATTTTCATTTAGTTGTTTTTTTATTTATTTTATTATATTTTATTTTAATTGTACTGAAAAAATAAGATTACTGCCTATTTCCCACTTCTAGGAGGCATTTGGGATGCACAGATTGTGTGAATGCTTTAAACTGTTAACATTACTGATGCCATGCAGAGATGGCATCTGTGATCCAGGCCTAAGATCTCGAAAAGGGTAAAAGCATAGTGGTATTTTTGATGCTTACATAGACCTGTTTGCTGCTCAGTGCTCTAACTCTATACTCTTTTTTCTTAAGCCATTTTAAAAAATTAACTTCATAGTTTATACAACTTTGAAGCCAGTTCTTTTCTATTTGTGAATAGCTTTAGGGAGCCACTCATACTGTTTCTCTCTCCTCAGAGAGCTCATGGGAGACCATGTAGAGGCTATAGCGCTTCAGGCCACCCACTCTGACATAAAACTACACATGATTGCATCTCAGATGTCTTTCTGCACCCCTTCACTTTCATGCCAGGATGACGGTTATGAGCACAGCTGTAGTGTGAGCCCCTCATAAAATGCTGCCATAGAGAGATGTCCCTGTTAGAGTCTTCTTAAATAGCTAACTTTGGCAAGGTGGCTCAACTGTATTGTCCTGCAGTTGTTTTCTGGTGTGTTTTAGCTTTTCTACAGTACTTCATCCTTCCTGTGTGTGGCTCTCTGATGGTGAGAACATGTGGTATTCTGTGTGGAGGGTTATGCAGAAGGAAACAAACCAGATTCAATGAGCAGATGTTGCTTTCACTCCCACTTGGTGACAGGTGCTGCCTCCGTCTGCCAGCCTCATCTATAAAAGATATGATTTCTAAATGTAAACAAGTGGGCAAGGATTTAGTCATCTGAAAAGGAAGTGCACAGTTGCTCAGGGTGTATAGGCTTTATTTTTTTATTTGTTTCATTTTCTTGTTCCTAAAATACTTCTGCGACTGCTGAGGTGTAACTTTGAGGTTGTCTTCACATGCATCAGTGCTTTTACTGACAGGGTGTCACTATTCATATAGCATAAACGCATCACAAGATTCTCACAACTTCAATGCAAGATATCCTTATTTGAGAGAGTTAAGATGGCATCGTTCAGACAGAGCCATGAATAGCCATCAGAGAACAAAACATCACATGTAGGTGTGTTGCTTAAAATAGCACCGTCTCTATTGTTAGTGCTTTTCATCTTGTCATGCAGGGTCACATTCAATGCAGGTGAGAAACATGACATGTGATGATTTTCTCAGATTTAGGCAGCATAATTCAAAAGGGAAGAAAAGCACAGATCAGCTGCCAAATGACAGCTCTGGGCACTGTTCTTCTGCCACACTCTTCTCACTTCTCCCTTTAAATCTAGTCATCCATTTCTTGACATTGCCGCCTTTCTAATCTGATGGGTTTAAGGCCTGCATACCGCTTTTTGTCATTAAATCTGGAAACCTAATTTAGGCTAATACTGTTGGAACATGTGGTGCCCAACTAGGTCTTGGTTATTTGTCTTGTGTGCTCTGTAGTAAGATCTAGCAACTATTCAGTACAGAGTATCAGACCAATATGAAAATGCAGGATCAGGTATTGGAGGAAATAAAAAAAATGATGCATTCTGATCATTTAAAAGTCTATCCTGAAATAGCACAGACCCACATTGTGTGATGAGATATTGTTAGCTGTGTTCATCCTCCTGTGGGGTGGTAGTATGTTCTCAAGATTTTAGTGTTGATATTGGTATCAGAAAAGAAATTGCAGTAGCATGCCATTTCTGTCTGAATTACACACTGTCTACCTGAAGATACTATATCTTAGGGTTATTAGCAAATTACAGTTCTTAAAAACTCTTAGCTCAATAAATACAAGGCCTCATTATTCTGAAGAACAAAGCTGTCCTTCAGCAGTGTGCTATAAAGGTACTACTGTAAAGTTATATTTGTTATTAGTCTCAGGAAACATTAGGTAAAATATAAAACACAATTTCTATGATACTAAAATTATGTTAAACATTCAGCAATGCCTGAAGAAAAAAAAGATACAATACTCAATTCTTTGCTGACAATCCTCTGTCCAAAACTCCAAGTCTATAACACCAGTGATCAGCTGAACAAAGTGGCCCAGCAGGGCACCAGGATTGTTTATACCTACATCTTTAAACCTACCATTGCTGATTTTGAGAATCAGACAGAGGTTCCACCAACAGAAATGCCTCATAGTGACAGAATAGTAGGTTTCAGTATTTTCAACAGGGACAAAAAGGAAAATGTTGGCCTAGACACAATTGCTAATTTCTGCTGGAACTTCTATAGGATATGCAATGTTATGTTAGCAGCCCCAGGTGGTGTACATTGACAGTATCAAGCATCACAGTGTCCAAATTTATTTAAAGAATTTGTTCCCCTTTAAATTAAAATAATACTGGTGAAGAATACAGTATGTAGACTTTTACCAATTATCCCCAGGACCTAATTTGTACATGCACCTGTGCCCAAGATTTGAACACCCTAAAGTCTCAGCCTTATGACATAAGATAAGGTTTATTCAGCAATTATAGAGAAAACAGTGCAAATTTATTTTTAATATACCATAATCATCCCTGGGCACTTCATTAGATTGACTTTAAGAAAAAGCTGGAATAGACCTACTGCTTTGAAGGTCACAATTCAATGTGTAGGACCCATCTTGTTTCCTAAAACAGATATGAGTTATCTGGCTTGAGCACCCTAGAGGCCAGTGCTAAAGGCCTTTAATGGCCATTCTCCAAAAATGTAATTTTCTGCCAAAGGAAGAACATAAAAGCACAACTTGACAATGTAGGTTGCCCTTAAGTGGATATTAATGGAAAGCTTGTATTTACCTTTGTCTTCCTTGTGCGCTTCAAAGCAGTGCATTTATGAGTTTATAAAAGGAAAGTCCCTCTCTGCTTTAGAACAGGTCTCAGTATTGAAAGGTATTAGACTGAGAAAAAAGGTCTGACTGTAAAAGTGGGCCTGAAAAGATTTGAGTTATCATGGGCTTAATGTGCAGCACTGACTGTTCTAGTGACTACAGTGAGCCCCAACTGCTAGTCACAGTTATGAAACACTGGTTCTCACACTACTATCACTCTATCAGAAGGCGAGAGGAGGTTGTTGAGAATGCAAATATAAATCTTGCCCTTGGCTGTAGAGACTGTCTGTTTCCGTGCCAGGCAGCAGAGAGACTTTACAGGTCTCTCTGAAAGATGAATTCTAAAATGATACTATAGCACCACTCCCAAAGATTCAATTTGCATGGAAAGCAAATTATGGTCAGCAAGCACTCTCCTAATGCAAAACACACTACTTGGCTTTCTCATCTCGTATTACTTATGTTGGGAGTGCCTTTAGTTTATATTTACATTAATTCAGAGCAATAATAATTCTCAAATTTCCATCAAAGGATGGCTATAAAGAACTGTAAATAGATAACTGTCATTTAAAATAATTCTGGGCAGTACAGATAAAATTAAATATCACTGTATTTTTATAGCATTTAATGCTATTTAACCCTTTAAAATCCCAAGCTTATTACATACAAAGATATATTATATATATATTATCATTCAGTAACTACAGGGACTTCAATGCAAACTAATGGAGCAATTCTTAAGTTATAGAATGTTATATTAAAACTTTGTGCCTGCTGTCTTGTTACCGGGTTAAGGTAAATAGTAAGAGTAAAGGTAAATTCCACCAATTTTTCAACATTTTTGCATAGCTAAATGGTCTTTCAACAAAGACTTTGATTGATTTTGATATGAAACACAGAATTGTTCACAGCGGTGGTGTTTGGAACCAGACGTTGGAAGGATTCAATGCCTCTAAAAACTACACCAGTTTGTACTTTACATTCATGTAAAGCTGTTAGATAAAGGGGTTACCAGTACACTGCCTGATGTGATTATGACATTGTTTTACAATAGTTTTGAGATACGTTTTTATACATGTTTTTAAAAGCCATTCATGCAGGGTGTTTTAAGGAAAAGTAGTGCCCAAAGAAAACATTTTGGTACATAAAAAACTCAGATGACACATGTCAGTTCAGTTTTTAATAGTGTATAAATATTATTAAGTAAAATGCCTATAACCCCTGGTTCCTAGCACCCCTGTAAAGACATCTGAAATGGCAGGTTTCTCCAGAGTGCACCATTTCACATTGAACCACTCTAAATGCCATTGTTTACATCTTAGCGATTGAATTATGCAGTTTATGAAGCAACACCTGCCATAACTTGTAATTGAACTGCTTTATTCGGTCTTCTTCTCTTTAAATTACATTAATGGAACATCTGCATACTGATTATCCTGTTATGCTATGCTATGCTATGTTATATTTGCTATATTGCTTGTTATCTAGCAATGCTGCTAAAGCTACAAATTAAATTATTGTTGTGTGCCACAGCTGTTATACTGATATAGACTAATGAAAACAAAGAATAAGAGAAGATTTAGATTCGCTTATCTGCATGGTTGTGTGTCAGGTCTCTGCACTATTGTAGTGTTTGAGCTGCCTGACAGTGGCTTGACCTCTGAGAGGGCTTTGAGACTGAGCCCGCTTGTATCCTCGCCTCCAGCGCTCTGCTGCTGCTGTAATGCAGTCACATTCACATACACCAGTCTTCTTCCTCTCTGTATATCCATTGTGGTCGTCTTGAAATGGTTCTAGTGATAGTAGTGATGACCTTACTTCTTCAAATGGCTAATGTTGCAATGTCCGTGGTTGGCGCACAAATTAACGAAAGCTTAACTTTGAAAAGGCACATCACGTCATTACACAAACGGACAGACACAGACCCTGCTGAGGATGGGCAATATGACAGTATTTTATGTAGGCTTATCACAACTATTACATAATCACTCAACTACAGTTATTTAAGACGATTGCAATTGTTTGAGATGATTGCAGTTACTTCAGCTGACTGCACTCATTTTATGCAGTTCTTATATCTCACAGTTGTATTATGCTGCAACAAACAAAATGTGAATTAAGTGCATTAGATCAAGGCAAAAAGCAAGAAGTAAATGCATTCATTGAGAAATCGATTGAGACATTCATTGAGACAACAAACAAATGTTTTTTAAATTATACTTTCCCTCTTGTGAAGAATACTGTAGATATTTGTGTGAGTGCAGTATAGATTTGACAGTACAACCAGTATTAACTACTGAGTAAACACAGCTGGCAAGTAAGGTGGCTAATCAGCCAATGTGGTTCCTTTAGGCTTGTATTTTATTAGTTGCAAACAATGATAAAGAAAAGGCATTAAATCATCAATTGCAATTATTTATATGACAGTTATTAATCGGCTAAAATGTCATGATTGTCACAGCCCTAGTTCTGTCTACATGTGTGTAAATGATGTCATAATATGGCGCAATACGTTTTTTGAGAACATTGCGGATGTTGTCAGTATTTGTAAACAAAAAAACTCTAGGTACCAGACCGTTGATCCCATCACTAGAGCGACTCTGATAATCATTATTATTTATAGAGATCAGAGATGAAATATAAGCTGGCATGTTGCATTACAAAGAGAGCATCTTTAGATCTGTTTACTTAGATTTAGTGCAGTATGAGAAACATTAAATAAAAATCATTGTATTCATATTTTTTGGAGGTATTATGGACCTGTGACACTACTGTGACAGTGTGTCTGTTCAGCTGATATCATTGGGACTCAATATCGTGATACATATTGTGTATCTTAAAAAAAGGTCTGCAAATGATATTGTATCTTTGCCATATTGCTCACCCCTAGCCCCAGCCCTGATATTTAGCCAGTGTACACTGATCCTTTGACCCAAATAAAGCTCTCTTGCTTTTGTACAAAGATAAAATAGACAAAATCCAATTTTAAAGTCTTACTGGGCTATGATACTTCTTGAAAAAAATGTGCATGAAAATTTAAAGCTACAGTGAATTGTACCAAATAATTTAATCGAATTGTCAAATAGAACTGAGTTCATGAAATGGAATGAAAATTTGGATTGCAAATTTTAGTAATTTCCTAACGAATCATAATGAAATGGAATCGTGAGGTCACAGATTTACAGCCCTGCTGTTCTGAAATGGTGGGGTGTGTTTAGTATTGCAGTGAGTCAGTGCGTTTATGTGTGTGTGTGTGTGTGTGTGTGTGTGTGTGTGTGTGTGTGTGTGTGTGTGTGTGTGTGTGTGTGTGTGTGTGTGTGTCTGTGAGAAATATGGTTTTTAGGCAGAGGGAGGACAGCAGAAGAAAGGCAAGGTCTGCGGTTGTGAAACACTGTGGATTCCACAGACAGATTGAAAGGCAGGGAGGGGCTGCAGGGGGAGGAGGATGTGGTTAATGCACAGGATGCACTGCATGGTACAGGAGTAAACAGTTTGTTGCAAAAATAAAACTCTGCTATTATGGACTGTCCCCTTACACAGCTTTGGTCAAAATCCCCTCTGCCTCTATATAACCACTATGATAGTCAAGAAAGATTAGAGCATATTAACCTGGCTCCCAGCTTTTACTATGTTGTCCAAGCAGGAGCAAGTGTTTAAAGACTGATACCAGTTCATTAAACAAACAGATTCAGGTGTACATATGCTTGATTAGGACTAACCCTAACCTGCAGGCACACAGGTTTTTTGCAGATCTGGTGTAGACATTTCAGAACATGGTGTTCTTCTGTGGTATTAGGTTAAACCGATAACCTGGAACTTCTGCTGTTATTTTATGTACTTATTTGTTTTTCAGTCATTTTAAGTTCAAATTTCAGTTTGTAGGCTTCTTACATGCTCATGGTCAGAGTGCAAGTTTACATGATACTCAAACACTGGCACATGCACTTTATTCAGAAGTGAACTCCTTAAATAAAGCTGTGTGTGGACCTACACTTCAGTTCCTTGCTCTTGTAACTAAGTCACATATAAGGAAAAAGATCGGATTTAGGCCACTTTTACCTGTTGTGTAAACGTGGCCTATGTAACTTAGTTTTGGAGTAGTTACTCAATAATTAGTAGTTACTGAATAATATATTTTAGGATTAATACCTGAATAATAAGCCTGGGACTGAAGTAAGTAATTCCTGTGTTCGTTCAATCTTTTAAATGTATTAAATTGTAAACATGTACACATTTTAGGGAAGTTATTGCTGGCAGATTCAGATATCACTTGAAGTGTTAACATTGTAGACGTTTCCTGGAAGGAGAATGGAGCTGTTCTCTATTGTGATTGTGCAGTATTTGTGGGCACAATTTAGCACCAACAGAGTGAAAACAGAGTGATAACTGCATCATAGTGCTATCACACTATAAATGAGCATGATGAAGAGATTAATGAGCAACATTTATTTGTTGTTATTAGTTGTATAACAACTTTTTATGTATTTGTACTTTTCTGAGTATTTTCAAATGACAGTGCATTGATTTCTGCTCATGTATATTTGTGAGAAGACTAATCTTTTTTTCTTATTTTCTCATCTACATTTTTGTCATTAACATTTAGTTCCTAAACACTTTATCTGTGCAACTGTTACTGCATCTTTATTTAGTCTTCATTTAACCATATTTTACACCGCATTTAAGAGCACTGATCTTGTGATTACCCAAAACTTTCAAACAGATGACTCCATTATAATGACCTTGAAATGCACTTATTAAGCCTTAGCATGCCAGTAGTTGGTAATTCAACAGGCTGCGCATTACTGCATTGAATTAAACATTTTCCAGGAGATTTTCATGTGTCTGTTATACTTCATAGTCTTTTGCATAACATTTTAAACGTCCATTATTATGCTTTTTAAGCTTTTTCAAGCCAGTAGTAATAATGTACTTATTAAGTCTTGTTAAGTCAAACTAAGACATTATTATATTGTTATTTTATTATATATTATATTATATTGTTATTATAATAATACATTAGTAGAAAATATGAGCCTGTCAACCTAATATAGTTTAACTGTGCATTTTGCCTTTTGGAAGCAAATGATGGCTAATCACATTGGTTAATAATGGCTAATGATGGCTTGATAAAGCTTAATAAGAGCATTACCAGTGCTCTGAGATATGCATAATTCAGCCTAGTTACTGCTTTATAATGTAGTAATAAGCAGCCAGATCATTAAAACTGACTGATGTGTTTATAATAAAGTGCATTATAAGGGAATTATAATATCCCCCATAGCAATGTATTACCAAATGTTTTGCTGACCTAAGTCACACATAGCAGAGGTGTGTGTCTACCCCCCTTCATCAAACATGAGAGCCAAATATAACCTGAAAGTATGTGTAAAACTGGGCTGCGAGGCCATGCACTGGCACGCACTATGGCACAGGCTTTGGCTATCTTTCATTATCTTTCGAGGAGATTAGTCCATCTGCCTGGTCTCTCACTGAGCCCATTTAGCCTGAAGCAGTGCATGCTGATGAGCACATGCCAGTAAATTCTGCATTCAGCATTAATTCTTTGATCCAGTTGAAATGTCAGAGCTGTTTATGTTTGTGGTCTGAGTACAGCACTGCTCACGATTTCTGTTAGAACTCTGGTCATCCTTGTCAAATCAGTGTCCTTAATAAGGTCAGACTACTGTGGTTACTGTTCTGTGCTGTGGATTGAGGTAGCGCCTAAGAAGGTCCATATGCCATATGGCTTATCAAAGCATGCATGAGTGTGACCATTTCTAAAATGATATGATGTGTGTCCAAAAGTATTAATGGGGTATTACTAGTAAGTTTCCCCCTTTGCTGCAGTAACAGCCTCTACTCTTCCAGGAATGCTTTACACTAGAAGTTAGAACATTGCTGCGAGGATTTAATTGCATTTAGCCACAACAGCATTAGTAAGGTCAGCCACTGATTTAGATGTTTATATAAGGATCACAAACACCACTTCAACTCACACTAAAGGTATTATATGGAGCTACATCTAGAGATACCCCTCTAGCTGATGCTTTGCCTTAGGCATGGTGACTTTAGGCTCATGTGCAACTGCTCCATAGTGTCCAATTCTGTTTGCAGAGGGACTCCATGCTGTCTTGTTGCTCCTTAAAACGGTCTTTATGATGATGATGATGCAGGTTTGTTGTGACAGTAGCATTACTGCTTCACACATTGTACACAAAACCCTGAGAGTGAGAATAATTATCATCCTCATCAAGAATTTTAATGGGTTGATAGTTAAAAAAGTGTGTGTAATTAAGTAATCACATGGATCTGTAGCAAAGTAGTTAAGTAAGTTCCTCTGCATGTAGTAGACTGAGGTTCACACCACTGCTCTAATGTTATGCAGTACTTCTAATGCTACGTTCCTACTAGTCTACTTCTATCCATACTGGTTTTGCAGCCTGTAACAATGTGTCTGTCGGGGAAACTTGTATCCTGATGCCAATAAAAATGATAATAACTATTCCTAGCTATTCCTAGTGATAAATATGTTGATGTGCTACATTTTATTCAGTGGACGTGGTATACACAACTGAAACAAGTTAAATATATTGTCTTTTTATTCTAACATTTAATTCGATTTCTTGTGTTCCTTGTTTGATCTTTTGTCTAATTTATTTCTCTCCCATATCCAAATTTTATGTTTTACCAAAACGTTGGCTGGTAATATGAGTATTCACAAAGAAGAAGACTGCAACAGATTTCTGTTCTTTTGTGAATGGGATGATGCTGTATTGTTGCAGCTTTTGGGCTGCAGAAGGTTTGCTGTAGTTTGGGAGTGTTGCTGACAATGTACTGACCTGAATTGGTGAGACCAGGCGGACAAGTGTGATGAATTACTATTCCCTACAAAGCCAGTTCTCTGGCCCTCCTGTGTGTGATCTGACATTGTACCTGCTCTGAGAACTCTGCAGCTGTGGAAACAGGCCGTCAGCCTTTGGCCAGTACAGCTGTAGCCTCCACTTTTTTCATGTCAGGTTAAGGTCATATACTATCTGAGCCTACCTCAACCCTTTTAAATTAAGATGCCTGGCAAAAAAGGTTAGTATCATCTCCATCTTTTCAAGTGTAGTGATTGAAAGTTGTGACATCTCTCTGAACTGTCAACTCTGCTGATGAGTTGAGGTGTTTTAAGCTCATCTAGTCTATGAATTGCAGTTTGACCTTTCAGTTTATGATTTGATAATAGAGCACAATGCCTTTCATATTGTGCATCTAAGAGCTCTTCTGCACACTTCCCATAAAAAGTGAAATAGCCCACAGAGGAGCTGGTGAAAAGCACACCAGCATCACAGTAATGAGTACAGTATATAGGACAGGAAACCGCAGTGCCACTGATTCGACCAGGGCGAGAGTTAATGGTGTCAGCTTTCTAGCTGTGATCTTCCATCCTTGAAGAGCACTTGGCTCACCCTGTGTCCAAAAACAGTCTGTACTGGGTAGTAATAACATTATCTACAAACCACATCATAGAGCTCGGCTGGCAGACCTTAAAGTGATTACTGTTAGGAAACTGGTAACATACAAGTTCTTTTCTAACAGCTGCTAACATCAGTCTCTTGTGCCAAACATAGACAACAACTGACAAGAAGATTTCTCTGAAAGACATTCACAAAACCCATGATTTATGGGTGGTGATACAGATCTGTGGTTTCCACATGTATCACTTGCAGAAGAGCTTCCTCATTTAACTTCTCTTAAGTAGTGTTTCTCAGTCCTGGAGTCCACTCTGTCTTACATATTTTGGTTTTCACTGCTTTGACACGTCAAGTCATGAAGGACTTGTTAATGAGGTCATGTGGGTTAAGGTGTGTTGGACCAAGTATAGCACTCAATTGTGCAGAGCAAGGTTACTCCAGAACCAAGGTTAAGAGCCACTGCTTTAGATATAGAATGTATGAACTACCCAAATAATATCTGGTCAGTAGTCATCCTGTGGTGGTCGTTTTCCATTTGCTACGCCCTGTCCTCTTGGTTAACCTGTTCTTTGTAATTATTGTATTCTCCATTATGCATTTGAAGGCTACACACATAATCATAGCCTCTTACCCATCTAAAATGAGCTTTGTGTGGAAGAAATGAGCATTATAAGGATGAGAGGAAATGGGGGAAAGTGGAGAATGTCGAGTTCCATTTATTGAAAACCGTATCTTTGCATGAGTTTGACATGTACATGATCATCTGGGCAAAACCTATGTACAGATAGACCTGTATAAAAATAAACTGTAACAGCAGTCATTTTTTTACCACAAAAAGGTGGTGCACAATGCCACCTACCTGTGGGAAGAACCTCCTCTTGTGAAACTTGTGTCAAGTTGTTGTTTAGATTTGACAGAAGATATAATTCAGACATCACATCATCTCTAGTCTTTGCATTTTTCAGAAATTGTGTTATTTTTCAAAGTATTGCACTAAAAATATAATACTTTAAAAAGAAAATGTATGCTTCTATGAATTTATGTCCTAATGATTACACTTCATTTTAATAAACAATGACAAATGCAAGCAGACACTCTTCAAATGTCAGTTTTGTAAATAAATTAAATAGTAATTGTGATTATGTTAATAACACAATATTAATTACTTTTGTGGTATTATTATTGTTATTAATACTATTGCTGTTGTTGTTGTTGTTACTATTATTTTTTGTAATTGTTATTATTATTAAATTCAACATTTAATTGGTAATTGCAGACAATTGTAAGATATGACAAAACAGATCAGGTGTGGCTGTAAATCTGCCTGCAAGACTAACTTCTAACTCACTTCCAGCACTATGTTTAGAAATATTGCCTAATTCCAGCGTGATCAGAACATGTAGCATATAATACTAATGCTTTCCAGTCATTGAAACACCTGTGAACAACTTTGTATTAAATAAGTAAATAATATTTTGTGGTAATATAAAAGGGTGCCTTTTGCCCCCTGTCTGTGGGGGACTTCTTCCCCAAGTATCTAACTTTATATTTTCATTTTGAAAAAAAACTTTCTTTTATTTTCTATAAACAGAGTATCTCAGACAATTAAACTTGATACATGGTTAATAATATCAAATAAGAATATCCTACATTAGAATAAATATGTACATTTGTCTTTGTAACCTCTCCAGCAGCATTAGGGCTGGGCAGTATGACAATTTGTTATTGTGATAAACTATGTTACAATATGTCACTGTGCGCTTCACTGAACATGTCATGGATATTGTCTGTACCTCCTAACTGCCCGATTGATGACCAAGTGAGCCCTGTGAGTCCAGTTTAATTGGATTTAATGCATCACATTTTGTAAAATGTTGAAAACAAATCACTGTATTGATAGTTTCGGTGGTATTTTAAAATAAATGTGGCACTACATTGTGTTGTCTAACTTATCAAAGAAAAAAAAAATCTTATTTCTTAAAATATCATGATATTAGATTTTTGCCATATCACCCACCTCTTGGCAGCACTCGACCCCCCCAGCACTCAGCCCTGCTCAGAGGAACAGCAGGGAACTGTGCAGGAGGTTCCTAGTATAAGAATCCTCTGCAGTTCTGTGTCTGATGACCCATTGAAAATTTTCCTCCTCACTTCCATTAGACCAGTACTGTATAACGAATCACAAGCCGTTTGCAAGCCTTTTCTGGCTTCAATACCTGTAAAATCACTCTCTGTGGGCTGGTTCCAGTGACTCATAACAGATCAAGAAAGAAGTCCTGAGGCAGTGTGGTGGATTTGGTTGTGTTGCTAGTGATGTTTCTGCTGCATAGAACAGATACGATGTGGTTTTGCCCTTAGGCTCAGTCTACTGCTGCATGACAGTGGAGTTTCCCACACTACGCTAGCATGTTTGTGTAAGCCTCTTTAAACTGGGCTTTCTCAATGGAGAATTATGAAGGGATTTCCTCACGCAGTCGTTTAAAAGCTCATTAAGAGGCAGCAAGCTACACAGCTTTGTCTGCATGGCCATGGGGAGCTGTACTGATGAGTGCCAATCTCTCTCTCTCTTTCTCTCTCTCTCTCTCACTCTCTCTCTCTCTCGTCTATCTCATCATTGAGATGTAGATGTTCTCTTCATTACAGAGAAACACAGGGCAATCATGAATATTTCATCTCTTGTGCTATCTCTCTAAATAACAGCAGGCATAGGCATATGTTGAGTTTATACAGTTCCACTGACAAAGGCTGTTTCAGGTCAAGCGGCTCTTCCTAACAGGTTATGAAGGGGGCATGTATGCACAAGTGGATGCATTGCTTTTTAGAACCATATAAGCTGTAGGTACAGTCTTGTCAAGAACAAAAAGAACTTTGCCATTAGAAGTAGTGGAATAAACACATGACCTGTGTTTACAGGGCCAGACAGCACACAAGACAAAGACTATTTATACTGATTTACAATACAAGTGCAGAATGCAAAAAACAAAGTTCACTATTGTGCACACTAATGTACGCTTTATTTCCATGTGATATGGCATAATTTTGGCCAAACTTGTTGTACTTTGGTTAAACAACAAGGCTACAATTTGTCAGAACACTCATCTACAGTATAAGTGTGCTCCTGGTCAGGACTACAAATCTCTGGTATTGTGCTTGGTATTGTGCTCATTTGCTGAATGACATATGTGTAACACTGTGGCCTTATTATAATGCAGAGTCAAATATTGCGATACCCATTAACCAACTTGCAGCCTCAGCTCCAGGTCTGTCAGGATAGAAATGTGCCTGCTACCATTAAAATAAACTCTCTTTTATCTTCAGCTGAATTCCTATGCTGACACTGCTGTTTACACCAGAGCCTGGCTGAGATGACAGTTTTATCATTGATACTGATTTAAAGGAGCTAAAAATTCCAGTAACTGATAGTATAGACTGTAGTTTCAGTCAAACAGTGCTTTACTGACTGATATGATTATCTGTTGTCAAGTATGATGTTCGGTTGTTCTTTGAAATATTATCACATTCCTGAATGCAATTTTCCAGTATAACTTTTAAAGATGCATCATTAGGATTTCAACTGAAGCAGAACAATCCATGGAAGCTTAATAAATGATATATCGGTTAGGCCCTAGTTTATGGATTCTAAACATTGTTGTCTGAGAATTGTAGGACTTGAGTCTATAGTTGTTGTTATTGTTCTCAGATACAGATTTCTTTTCACACAAGAGAAGCCTTGTCAAGTTGCCAGACAGTTTTCTCAATGCAGTGAACTCTTCTGTGGCTGTCTGGAAAAGTGAATGGTTATGTGCCACAGTTTAACACTGTCCAAAACTATGATGATTTTAAACCAGTGTTTCACATACTGCACTGCATTAAATCCAATTAATAAAGACTAATTATGTTCTCTTTAGAATAAAACGTGCAGTTGGTCAGTGGTCTTTAAATACTGATGTATTGACAACATCCATGATCTTCTCAGAAAAGCATATTATGATGTAGTTTATCACAGTAGTGATACAATATCGTCATATTACCCACTTCTAATAGTATGACAGAAATCACATAAGCAAGTTTATTTGAAATTACTAGACCTGGTTTGAGGCAAATTTGAGATAAACCGTTGGCTACAAACTTCTGTTGCTCGTTAGCTACATTAGCCCCATAGATTCAGTACCAAACTAAGAAACAAGCTTCAGATACTAATCATGTCTCGGCTGATCAACTGTGTTTGGGGTAAGGGCAAAATTGTGTAAATCAGATTTTTGACCGAACCATTGCTTTAAATCACTCTGATCACTGTGCACTGGTCAGAAAAGGTATTTTAAGCCCTGACCATCCTCCATGTCCTCCTCCTCTGGAGAAGTGTTGGCAGGAGAACTGCAGCATTCACCCCTCAAACACTGTCTTCTCAGTAAACACGGCTGCGGCTCAGTGGGTCTCACTTCGGATGCTGTAATTGACAGAGGGCAGCGATGTGACTCACACCCGGGGCATGATGAGAAGGCTCTGGTGGCCAGCAGATGCTGTAGGCACTTCAGTTGTTTTTTTCCTGGAACACTGATCCAGCGTCAGCTGTCCCTACTGTATTATCATTAAAGAAAAAGTAAGACTCAGCAAAGTGACCTTCTGCAAACACCTTCACTCCACAGGCCATGTTTTCTTAAGGTGTAGAGGCAAACTGGGTGAACTCTCAATAACACTGACAATTCCTTCCTGTCGGAGAAGTGAATTGGGGAGCACAGAGCTCAGATTCGGTGGAGCAAAGGACACACTGTGTCTCTGTTTTTTTATAAAGGTGTGGCAAGCAGGTGCAAAAAAGCCAACACAGCAATTACTGTTCAGCCAGCAGTTCAGCATTGGTGGCTGTTTGCTCCACGTGTGTAGCAGCTCATTCTTCAAGACCATCATGCAGTGACAAGGGGCCCAGGGTCTGTATGTAGGTTGCACAATGAAATTAGATCAGTTTTGACAGATAATTTCTTTAAAAACTTTGTCATTGGACAGATGTTTAGAATTGATAGATATTTTAATTCCCAGTGCACAGAATGTGCTCCATAAAGACATAGTTTCATGAGTTTGGTGCAGAGGAACTTCAGTGGCCTGAACAGAGCCCTGACCTCAACGTCACCGAACACCTTTGGGATGAATTAGAATAAAGTGCGAGCCAGTCCTTCTTGTCAAACATCAATATCTGACCTTGCAAATGCTCTTTTGAATGAATGGGCACAAATTCCCATGGGCACACTCCAACATCTTATGTAAACTCAGAAGAGTGCAAAGCCTTCCCAAAATCACACAGTACTGAAAAATATCACTGAAAAATACTGTACAGTGCTAAAAGAATTCATGTTTAAGGCAATTGTAGCACCGCATGTGCTACCCCGGGCTCAAGGAGGACACTGGAGCAGGATTCAATGCTGGAGCAACCATATCTTTATTATCCCACAAAATAAACAAAGTAAGCACAACCAAACAACCAAAACTATGCTGGCCACTTTTCAGTGGCTCAAGCTGGCTTTTGCAGTCTCTGACTTCAGATTTTCACCTCCTCAGTCTGTTTTTGCTGCTGCTCTTCCCTCACTCTCTCTGTTCCCTCTCAGCTCTTTTTAAAGGCACTCACGCTGCCAGCCACCTGAGCCAAGAGGGAACGAGAGCTCGCCGCTCCGCCTCCTCGTTATCGCCCCCAGCTGGCAACTTGGCCGCCTGGGTCGAACGTAGCAGCCTCGCTGCTTAACAGGGGTCAGGCCCGGGGGCGGAGCTCGGGACTTGCTCTTTCCTTTGGTGCCTCTCATATCCATCACCAGCGTTGTCCTCCTCCTCCCGCCATCGCTTCCATGACTCGTGTCCATCCAGGGAGCTCGGCCTTTACGCCCGAGCTCCACACCTGTGGCTCTCCCCGGCGTCTTCGCTGAGGTTCATCACTGCTGAGTGTTCGGGCCCCACCTTCCTGCCGGCTCTCTTAGCCATCATCATCAGGGCCCAGGGGGCAGGGGCGTGCCACAGCAATGTTAAGTTTTATTGTCCTGTAGAAGAGTTTTATATTTGTATTATTTAAGACGGTGTGTTTATATAGTAAATCATATTTACAGATTCTGACACTGATTTTAAAGTTTACCTTCTTAAAGTCAATAAGAAATCAAAAGTGACTTTTTTTACCTTGTTATTTCATGTTCCTGGCTACAGTATGATTAAGTATAACTCATCATGCCTTACCATTTAAAGAACAAAATGCATGTTTTCCTGTAATCTTTGACAGAAGTGCACCTACTTTTGCCTGCATCTAAAACATCCTGTGAGTTTTGATGACATGACCCCTCACCATTGGGCAGTAAAAATAATAATAACCAATAATGCCATGTTTCAACTCCCAATCTCTCCATCTCCACCTGTCATTGATTTCTGTTGACTTTAGAATCAGTTTTGGGATCAGTGTGTGAGGAATTTAATGAATGAATTGTGTGATAAAAGTGCTGATATTCTGGACCCAAACAATACAACCAGTGAAAGAAAAAGTAACATGTAAATGTATGTTTGCTTTAAACACCTCACACCTGTAATCTAATTTCCACCAAGCAATAATAGCATAGTTATGTTAACAGACGGCAGCTGTTGACTGTCTGATTGTATCTACTTCACTGTTCACTGTTAACACCTTATGCTTGCAGGCCGTGCAGACCGTGAGATCAGCTTTTACAGCAGTTAGAGTAACTTAACTAACAAAACTGCTGATCGTCAAGGACACCCCCCATGCCCTGTTTGTGCACACTCCCCTTAGCACAGTGTGTTTTCCTTTGTGATATTGGCAATTACTGCAGCCTGCCCCTACATCCCTTTGACTATCCAGTCTGTTTTTTGTAGAACCTGTAGCAGTAAGAGCTGATGAGCAGCTGCACTTTCTCTTCTGCTTTTGCATTTAGCTCTAGATAATTGCTCTGTTCCTTTGCTATATTGTCCTAATCAGTTCTTTAATCTTTGTGTAGGATATACAGGATGGGATATACTCTTACTTTCATTGGATGACAGTAATGAAAACCGAATTCATCCTCTGAAAATCAAGTGATCTTCATGTTCTGTATCATGTGAATCCTGAGTTTACATGTTGAAAATAATGGCATTGAATTAATTAAATTAAATTAAAACTAATAAATCCATCCCAAAGAAGGTTTTTTGTCCACTTATATACCTGTAGCAAAGTATGCTATATCATTGTCATTAACCACCTAATCCAGATAGGGTCGTGGAATCAGATGCCCGAACCACCTCAGCTGGCTGCTCTCAATGCAGAGGAGTAGCGGCTCTACTCCGAGCTCCTCCCGGATGGCCGAGCTCCTCACCCTATCAAATAGAGTGTAGCCCGCCACCCTGCGAAGTATTCCGCCACTTGTATTTGCGATCTCATTTTTTCCGTCATTACCCACAGCTCATGACCATAGGTGAGGGTCGGATGTAGACCGACTGGTTAACAGAGAGCGTTGCCTTATGGCTCAGATCCCTCTTCACCACTACAGTCCGGTACAGTGACCGCATTACTGCTGCTGCCTGTCCCAGCCTGTGGCTGATCTCACGATCCCTCTTCCCATCACTCGTGAACAAGTCCCCAAGATACTTAAACTCCTTCAGCTGGGGCAAGTTGGGAAGCGATGTCAGTTCTGCCCTCAAAAGAAGGACTGTAAAATACATACTGTGTGTTGCATGTGTAAGAAATATATCTGCAAAGGCTGTGCACTTGCATACTGCCCTACATGTGCTAATTAGTTGAATGGGTTATGTTATTTTTCATATTTTTGTATTGCATATTGTCTTAAATTGTTCACTGGAGGAAAAAAAAATACTCCTTTTTGTATATTTTTTTCTTTTCCTAAGCTATAGAAATTCAAGTGAAGAGGGAAAACTCAGGTATTCACACATTTTGTGGTGAATGACAATATGCAAGATGAAATTTGGTGTTTAAAATTCAATTAAGCTGCTTATATGTGGGGTTTAGTGAAGACGGGTCATTTTGACCCGGAGGACACAGGGTGCATACAGAAAATGAGGACAACAGGAGGGTTAACAACAGAAAATAACGCAGTTAATCTTGATTGTCTACAGAAAATAATGTGATTAATCATGATTCCTTATACAAAGTAGTGTAATACATTTTTTGTCAATATGATTTTTTTTTAAATTGACAATCCTCTTTTTGTACAGTTTGATCGTTTGATATTATTATGCCTTAGTTATAGAAGTTAATATTGTTTTTATACTGTCGTGTATGTCTATAAGTATACTTTGCTTTGTTGTTCTTGTATCATGTGGTTTTATTTCTCTGATTGTTCAGGAAGTCTGCATTGCTAATATTTTGTAAGATTTAGGTTGATATAGGCTAAGTGCAGTGGTCACACATTGCAAAATGAAAAATATCTATTAATATAATTAACATAATGTTTATTCATTTCTCACTCCAGCTTTAGCCTAGTTGAAATATACTCTGTAGACTTTAAATGATGTATGATTTTCTCCACTTTAGAGCTGTATTTGTCACAAAAAACATATATTGGTCTTTATTCAGTGTAATGAAGTACTGAGTAAAGTGTGTAATATGATCTTTCATCAGTAGATGAGTATGTGTTGCTGGGTTGGACCCCTTGCTTTGACACAGGCTCTTTGACCTCCCTCTTATCTTCCGGAACATTCTAACAGCTCCTCTACGGCTCATCCAGCCACCGCCGCTGTTTGGTCACGGCTTTGTACTGGATATTTTTAGCCTAGTTTGCATGGTGCTTTGCTTTCAAAAGAAACAAGCCCTACCTGCCGGCTGTGACGGACGGAGAGATTGAATTACAGAGTGGCAGACGCAAAGAAAGCTGCCACGCACCCAACCTGAGCCTGTAATTACATCAGTGTCTGCGTGTGAAGGCGTTGTGAGGGGTGCGGCGCCTATGGAGCTTGACCCCCACTCTGTTGAATCTCTGTTTAACCTTTAATTGATGTTCACCACCTCAGTGCTTTCATTTAGTTGGAACTGCAAGAAAATGCAACTATTCCAGTTGGATTTGATGGATGTAAATGAGCTTCAGAATGTTCCTATAAATGCAGGCCGTTTTCGGCATTTTGATGATTATATGAATTATGTGAGTGAGGTTGCAGGGTCACTTCAGCATTGCTTTTGCATCAAGGATCTGGGGGCAGACCGTTTTCTCCATTTTGGTGCACTAATGCGCACTAATCTCTGCTACTGTATGGATTTTATGGGAACCCATTTTCTTGTACTGGAAAGTAGAAATTGCTTTGTGAGCACACACTAGTGAGAGTAACGCTCTATACTTATTTGTGTGAATGTATAATTTATAGCTTGTGTTGGGGACCCAAAGATGAGTCTTGCCTTGAATTGCCTTGAGCCTCTATAAATCTTTCATCATCGCCGGCTGTTAGTGAGATCTAACTTCGTCTGGCGTTACACTTAATCCCTGGAGTGGTTCAGCATTCTTACAACAGTTTCCTGTAGGAGTCATTCCTCACATTCAGAGTTAGAAATCCATTTCAGACGGTTCTGAATAATAGTATTAGCACAGCTCGAGACTAAGGTCATCTGATTCACCCAGTGTTTAGTACTTATGAGTTTTCTGTGCTGCTTCAATTTAAAGTCTTTTCAGTGCTCTTCTACAAATGTTCAAAAATCAGAAACAGCAGCCTTTAACTGTCTTCATTTTAATCTCTCAAAACATGACTCAGGGCCAGGAAGGCTTCAGGCTTCAAATAAATACCATAAATACCTCATCGGTGTTACATGGGTGTGTACCATCTGTAGACTGTGCGTAATTGTGTGTACATGTGTGTTTGTTTTTGTACATTTTCAGGACATTTGATGGTTTGTGTAGGAAAACCAGAGAGAAATCTTCAAAAAACCTACATATTTATTATTTTTCTGTTTTATTTAAATTAAATTAAGAAACTTCTTATAAATCATTCCAATACACACACACACACACACACACACACTCACCGGCCACTTTATTAGGTACACCGTTCAGTTGCTTGTTAACACAAAAAGTGTAAAAACATTTATGCAAGACATTTATGATAAAGTATAAGTACATATTTACATATTTATTTATTTTTAAATATTTCTCTGACTTTTGTCTTTTAACCCTGTGTGAAGTAATTTGAGTTGCATTATATATATAAAGTACTGTACAAATAGAGCTTATTGTTATTTTTCTTTCTGTTGTGATCAGATTCACTTACCATATAAGCAAAGTTTGTAGTTCTACAAATACAGTAGTCTATCTGTTTGTTAATCCCAGTCAGGGTAGTTTGTTACCCCCCACTTTATCAATGGTCAGGAACCAACAGCTAACAGTTTCACGGTGAATAGAACGATAGCAATGCTTCAAAATTACCTGGAAAACTCTTGACACATTTAAGTCAAGAATGTTTTTTCCTTCTTCTGTAAAGTTTTGAAGGTATAAGTTTTTTGGGGGACAGTGACGATAAATATGATATATACAATACATATAGGACATATTATTATTGCTTACTTATTATTACTATCATATAGATACTTATATATAATATACATAAGACATATGTATGACCCCACATTCTGACATCCAAACTTGTGTATGTGTGTGTGTGTGTGTGTGTGTGTGTGTGTGTGTGTGTGTGTGTGTGTGTGAAGAAGCAGTTTGATCAGTGGAAAGTGAATGAATAAATGATTGGCCGAGCACAAAGAGGCAGCTGCTTTCCGCTGGCTTCTAAAGAGGCGCTTGCTGAGGTGGGGAGTCTAGAGCTACTGAGTGTCGTTTACACACAACCTGGAGTGTCTGTTTACTGGAGAAGCTCAGTCTAAAAGAGGCCTCACGCTGCTGCTGTAATTAGCCTGATCGCAGATTGCTCTGTGTGTGGTGGGAAGCCGTGGATCTGCCATTGCTTTGAGAGGAATTGAAACAATCGCTGCCATGCTGACTGCCATAGATGAAAGGCAACCTGCCACTACACTCTGGAAAAGCAAATGAACCTCAGAAGAAAATGTCCGTTGGCTGACTGCATAACTAAACACCATGCTCTAATCCCAGCATTGCCTCATTTGCTGTTTAAAGGAAAACTCTAGCATTTTTTCAACTTAATATCAGTCTGCCACATCTGCAGTGTATGATCAGTTACCATGATCAGTCATTTCCCTGTAAAAGAACAAAAATTCTGTTAACTCACTTATAGTAGAGTCAATGGGTAAGTCAATGGGAAGATGTTTTAAAAATGTTCTGCTCTTTTAATAAGTACAAGGAAGCACATCAACATTACTGTCCACTGTAATCAACCATATGCTAGCTGGCAGATGAGGTTGAAAATGCTGGAATATATCTAACATATTAGCTAGTCTCACATGAAGGAGAATTCTGGCAATTTTTTTAAAATATGTGCATAACCAAGTGGTTAATATGTAGTAAAGTCAGAGTGATCTGATGATGAAATGCTCTCTTCTAGAGAAAGCTATTCACAGTGTTGCTGAGAGGAACAAGATGTCCAAAGTATTTAATACTTCTCTCTGGAAGCTACATAACAGAAGGCTGTTAAATGGTTATGAACATGCTGACTGATGTCTAATACACTGTTTTTGAATCACACAGTTTTGAAATAAGATTTAGGCATCAAAACATATTTTACAATAAATGCAGCTTTGAGAGGTGCCCACAAGGCACTGTAGAGCAAAATAGTCCCAAAAACTTTTCACATTTACCATTATTTTGACATTATATATAGAAACTCGCTCACTGGTCGTTTTGGAGAGCAAATAAAATGGTCACATTTGTGTTCTAGACATCATGACCTATCAAGAAATCTGAGTTGGTACACCTCTTATTAATTGGTACAATTACAGATCACTCTGAATCATTTTGTTTACATCTCAATGACTGATTTATACAAGATAATTGAAAAATCAGTGGAATTCCCCTAAACTGCAAGCCTTTATTGTTCTGGATTAAATTTACTTGAGGAGAACCAGTAATTGAATTATTGCCTGGAGAGTTGTGAGACATATTCAATTTCATTTATTAAAATTCATGACCTTGAGATGTAACACAGAAAATGTACATAAATAATGTTAATATCTTGATATCAAACAGTGCACTACCTCTTGTGTTTTCATGTGTTTTTTAACACCATCATAATACTGTGCCATACCATCATCCGTTGCCTTCTCCTGTGTGTCTGTGTGTATGGAACGGTTGATAACTGTTGTAGAAATAAGACTGAATAGAGTGGAATGAAGGTTATTACAGGTAGCCATACGGTGAGACTGTGAGGTCATGCTGGGTTAATTATGTTCAGTGTTTGGCTACACATCATTCACAGTACTTCCTTTATCCCTGTCCGTCAGCTTTTGTGTGCAGCATAGAGCGGCCGTGTGACTGAACAAACAGAGTGGTCAGGGCTGCAGCAGTGAAAGGGCAGGAGGGCTGTGAGAATGAATGAATTTGGTTCTTGTATGATTAGAACTAATGTAATGTTTTAGAATTATGATTTCTAGTATGTAATCTGAATTTGATGTGTAGATTTTAATTGCATTTTATAAGCAGTTTTTCTCTGTTCTCTGCTTGCATTAAAACTAGATGTAGCAGGCATCATAGTAGTATAGCATAGCATAGTAGTTGGGGCTGATCAATGTGAAAAGTTTGTGGCTGATACCAATTTTAAAGAGCCAAAAACTTAGATAACTGATAATATCAGATGGTGTCATTTTATATTTATACATTTAGATTGTAATTTCACGCTGCAGTGGTTTTGTTAAACCATGCTTTTCTGACTGATGTGATTGTCAGTTCTCAAATAAAGAACAGAAACTCACAGTCTTAAATAATATAAATACTATAGCTACCTGGAATTCTTTGTGGGTGGTTTCTGTTTATTATATTTTACCTTTCTTTTTAAAAGGGTGTGTGTTATGTTGTTCTCATGCTAAAGGTTAGATATGTCTACATTTTATGTATTTTGTCATTCCAATCGGTGCTATTACAAAAAATTAGGTGGCAATATATTTGTATATATTTTATACTGATAAAACTGAGGACTGTCAATATCACCAGTATTACCAGTCATCTAATATATTGTCCAGACTCTACTCTGTAGACACTGAATCTGTAGGGAATAAATTCAAACAAAATAAAATGTGATATTCCAATTCCTGATTATGCCAACTCATTAATCATTGCTTTAGTGTTACACTCTTTAGTGTTACTCTCTAAACCCTATGCACTGTACCAAATGGAAAGTATAAGAGAAAACCCAGTAGTTCTTTTCAGTAATCTATTTATAGAGAAATAGTCAATCAATCACAGTAAATTTCATTTGAATGGCATATCACTTTCCCAGCTTTTCAACAAGGCATAGTCATGCTTGTTTCATGAACAGCTGATGCGACCTAGAAACAGTCTAGAATCTCAAAGAATTGAAAAATTGTAAGTTTACAGAACTATTCCTGAATAAAAATCAAGTCTGGCTTGTTTAGGTGATTTTGGGACTGAGCATGGGAATTGTTATTCAGTTATTCAGATAGAACATACACATGCAAAATACGTACAAGGACAGGCATAAATAATCTAAATTAAGGAAATATATGTTCTAATTGCATTATGCGTAATTAACTTTGCTAAGAGTAATTCAATCAACAAAAAATGTCAGTAACCATAATGTGATCACAAGAATTTATATTGTAAATCACTGCAGTACTTCATTATAGGAAACATCAGATTACTGGAACCTGTTTGCAGCTGTTTCTCAGCTGCAGTCATAACTATTAAAATTACAAAAGCTTTGCTATGTCAAATCCTCTGAACCCAAACTATTTCAGTTTTAATTTTGATCAGAGCCTGGACAGTGCGGTCTGCAGAGGTGATGATGATGAAGGCAGTTTTGCATTGTGTTCCGATTTGTATGGACACTTGTGTTGCTTGTGGTGTCTCAGGTGTGCTGGCCTGGTGTGAGTGTAGTGATTGGAGGGTGAAGACTAATGAGAAAACATACAGCCGTGTTAGTGTGAGGTGACTCATCCATTGCTTCCACACAGAAATTAAGTGGTGGTGCCCAGTGGGTTGCAGAACTCCTAATCTAATTAACCTTGCAGCAGAGAGAGAACAGAGGAAACGTGAGTGAGGGTGAGTGTGTCTAGGGGATGGGTCTGTGTTGCAATAAATGAGGGAATGTGTTGGGGGCTGTCGTAACAAGTCCTCAGACAAACACTTAGAGAAGCTTGGAGTGCACTTGCCAGGTTCATTTCAATTCCAGAATTTTTATTTTGGTGCCGATATCCGGTGCAGAGACCAAAATGATACTGAGGCAAAGATTTGAAGATGTGCCTGTGCCTTCAAATGGTAAATAATTCAGATAAATAACAAAATTAATTGAGCATATCTAATTCAGCATGTTTTATGAGAAAGATACCAGCACATATATATTTAGGTTTGATCATTTATGTGTAAATTGATTCTACAGAGCTCTGTGTCCCGCACAGATTGGTTTGACTCAGATAAATTAAAGTTCTCAAACAGAGTTTTTCAGTTCCTGCTGCTCCAGTCCTCTGACAGAATAAACCCCAAATATCATAACCGCTAGAACTTACCGCTGTTTGCTTCAGATAAAAAGATAATTCATTTTAAGCATCAGTGATTGCACAACACAATGCTAATACGTGCTGCGTTGTGTTAAAGGAATGCAATAAATATTCACAATTTTCCTGTTACTCCAGTCATAGACGATCAGCTAAGATATGTTAACAGACTTTGCTTCTTTGGTTTAGCGCTGGAGCTACGAGGCTAATGTTACGAACAAACAGTAGAAGTGAATAGTCACCCAAATCTTTTTTCATAAATACATCCCCAAAACCTCTGTCAACCAGCTCAAACCAGACCCAGGTCTTCATTAAGGTCACCAAACTTGTTGAATGTTGGTTAAGACACTGTATAATTTCTTTTAAATTCAGAAAATAAATAAAACTTCAATTTAGCCAAACACAACAGGTGTTTGCACCAAAATTCAAGTTCACATCATGTCCATGCATGTCATGCAGACATATGGATGCTACAGTATGTTTGTCAAATCAAGTCAAAGGTTATTTATGTAGAGCTTTTAACAACAGGCACTGAGCAGGAGAAGAAACCTTGAAAGGGACAAAGACTCAAAAGGGGAACCCATCCTCCTCTGGTCAACAGATAGCAAACCATCACACTATGTACAGAGAGTAAGGTCTGACCATCAAAAAGAGAAAAAGCAGCTGAAGCAATGGCTATGATTAAATAGTCATCAGGAGGGTTGGTGGCATGCAGGTGAGGTTTGCATGGCATGTTTCAACAGGAAGCTCCATGGTGGTCTAACTGGTCCAGAAGGCTGGTACCCAATCAAGGCAGAAAAAGCAACAGCATCAGACTGCACTTGACGAGAACTTGGTCTGCTCAGCAAAGAAACACACAGTTAGTTCTGTTAAGAGAGACTGATTATAGTATGCAGTGTTAAAAGAGTGCAGCAGAGACTCTGGCAGGTCAAGCTACTACAGCCTAACTAAGAGGGAGAGCAAGAGGGTAACACACAGGTGACAGTATTTTCTGTTTCCTTTTTATAAATATCTCTTACTGTTGATTTTTTTCTAACTGAAGATATTTGTTTACAATAGAAACAATAGAAATCACAAATCTGAGCTAGCATCCGAATCCCTGTGTGGTAATCCATGTTGTGACCTAATTCACATTCACAAGTCTATGTGACCTTAATGAAGCCCTGGGTGTGGTTTGAGCAGATTGAGGAAAGGTTTGGGGACATATGGAAAAAAAATTGTGTGACTATTGATTTCTAGTGTTTGTTAGCGTTGTTAGCCTCCACACACACACACACACACACGTTTTCTAAGACGCTTCTCCCTCAGGGTTGCAGGGGTTGCTGGAGCCTATCCCACCTGTCATCGGGCGGAATGTTAGCTTCCAGTGCTAAACTAAAGAAGTGAAATTTTGATGCAGAACATGTCTTGGCAAATTTACTACATCTGATGTAAGTGAAAACTTAAGTAATTTAATTTTCACCAAACCATTCCTGTAAGTAAATGTTGAGAGGGAGGGGGAGAGAGTGAAAATAGTAAAGGTCATGGTTCAAAAGGTCATGTGAAAGAGTGTGAGTCCACAGAGAAAACAATCAGTGCTTTGACCTTGCTGTATAGGAAATGTACAGAATCCAGAGCAGTGATTCATTGTCTGCTGAGTAAAATCCATCTCTTTTCTCCTCCCCTCTCTGTCTGTCCATAGTGTTGCACCTGTACGATGCCAGTGCTTCTGCAGTGAGCAGAGCCGCATGGAGATCCGCAGCTGAGACTCCTGACCCTCTCTCTTTTTCCTCCCCCCCCTCTGTCCTCCTTCCCCTTTTCCCTCTCCCCCCCACCTCTCACCCTCTGTTTGTTGATGTGAGGGATGAGCTCAGAGGAGAAGAGCTCCACCATGTCCCAGAAGATTTCCTCTCCATCCCGCAGCAACAGCAGCTCCTCCTCCAAACATGACAGCCGGCAGGTAAGTGTCAGTGTGTTTATGCGTGTTTCTGAGGGTCAAGGTCCTTGTTTTGGTGTTTGACCACCTTTCCCTTTCTAGAACTGCAACAGGCCCAAGGTCAGTTCTGAGCTGATCTTTTTAATGAAAGTGAAAAGAACAGTTTCTTAGAAGTAACCTAGCTTTAACCCCTTAAATCTCAAGGGATTTATCTATGGACTGTATTGTGAACGTGGACCACAGTTTAGTTCATCACTATCATAACAAGCATGTTTGGAATCAGCCAAGATCGCAACCTACAGATTTTTGCTCCAATCAAGTAAACTTGACAGGTCAGTTTGTTATCTTTATTTTGGCAGATGTATGTTGCAGTTAGGATGTAAATAATGTAAGCCAGGAAGGTACACTCATCATGTATTTAAATTGAACTTGCTGATAAATAGGCAATGCATTTTTCTTTTACAGTATTAAAGTTTGGCCCATTAAAGAGAAAGTCATTTTAATTATGTTGCAATTAATAAATAATACTGGCATTAGTGTATTTCATGTGTTCACTTAGCCCACACAGTGTGAGCTTCAGAATAAAAAGGATAATAAAAATCAGACAGAAACTCATCTATTGGTCAGTTAAATAATACTAAAAAGTAATGGTGCATCTTTACTTTGTAGATAAATTAAACACAGATATTATTGTAGTTACCAACTAATATGTAGCATTGAGTAAGACGTCTTACTGGATAAGCCTGCAGTTTCAGGAGTTAAGGTGAGAGCACTGAGAACAACTTAGTCCATAGATACCGTGTTTATTCTCCAGTATGAATGCATGGTAAATGTTTTGTGTGTGTAGACAGCAGATAAGCACTTTTTATCCGACCTAATTCTCCAGCTGTGCTGTGCTGACTGCGCTGTGTTAACATCAGTTTTCAAAGCCTTCAGTAATGAGACTTTGGGGTGTTTCTCCAGAGAAAGTTTTACTTTAAAGAGCTAAGTCGCTAAAGAGCTAAGTCACTAAGTCGCTCTATCAAATCAGATCACAGATGCCAAAAACCAAAACATGTTCATGAAGAACTCTTTGGGCCAGCAATGGTGGATTGGGTGCATTTTGTGACGGTGGACAAACTCCTGGCTTCAGATAGCAAAAACAGATTTCTCAAACTAGCTCATTTTTTTCAGGCCAGAAAGCTTATCTAAAATCTGCCCAATTACACTTACGCTTCTGAACCACTGGATTAATCACCGGCATTCAGAGGGCAGTGTGGGAAATATGGTGAGAAATATTATCATCCACTACTGACTGAATATCATAGACAAAATGCAATATTCATATTTTCATGTTTCTCAGTAAACTTGTGGTTTTAACAAAATGTGAGATACTGTATTCAGGGAAGTTAATCTATTATAATCTATTTACATCTGCCCCAAAAATACAGAAAACCCAACAAAATGTTTGACATTTTGTATCTGCATTTTAAATTTTTTCTTTTTGACTGATTATCAATATGTGTGCATATGTGTACATAATTGCTCTGTGTGCTCAGGAGCGGGTGTGTCCTTCTCAGCTGGACAGGCTGTCCTGAATATGCAATGGTAATCTCTAAGCTCATGGCCTGGTCACATTATAAAGCTCATTACTCCTGAGCACACGCACGTTTCACCTGTCACATGATTGACATCGGACTCTACGCCAGCGTCATGGAATTATGCCAGTCATGATCAAATCTTCACCTCAAACATGATAGTAATTTCACCCAGTCAGCCACTGACCATCACAGCTTAATATGGAGGAAGTGAAATTACTTTAGTCAAATCTGATCCTCCACAGTCAAAGCAACACTGAAATTAGGGTCCAACCGATATGAACATTTCACCTACAACGATACCAATTTTAAGCCAGAAACTATAAACTCTAACAAATAATAAAATCAGTCAATATAGTTTTAAATAAAAAGTTAAAAATTAAACAACCTCTAAGACTTTTAGTTAACAGTCGTAGTGTCAATTTGCCAAATATGCATGTCAACCTCAAATAATATAAATAGTAAATATATAAACAAGCTACTTATAAATAACAACATAACCTTGTTTTTAGGTTTTTTTTAATAAAAAAGACAAAATCAGACAAAGTAGGTCTAAGGTGATAAGCAATTTTGAAAAATCGATAAATCAGGTCAAAATAATCTATAATATAGATTTTTCATGCTTTAAAACTTATAGTATTTCACAGTTACATATTGAGTACATCTAGTACTGTTTCTTTTTGTGCCAGGGGGACAAAAAAGCTGTAAAAAAACCTTTTCACACCAAGTTTAAAAAACAACCAAAACAACAACAACAACAACAAAAACACATCAAGTCTTGAAAGTGCACACGTTAGCACTAATGTTGTCTTTCACATCAGTGCTCATTGTTGCTCTAGTTGTTGGTGAAGCAGTGCCTCATCCTCCACTACACACACATAGCCCTGCTTCAGAGCTTCAGCTCCTGTATGAGCTGCTGAACATTTTTTTAGCAGAATGGGCAGTTAACAAACGCCTGCAAGTTTGAGTCTTATTGGCTAAAGGAAAAACAAGAACTTTATCATCATTTCTGCTCCAAGAATCCAATTCTTCTCTTTCTGTGTCTTGCATGCTAGTGTTAAAAAACAGAGCACATGGCTTGATGTGAAGGTTTCAGTGTGTTAAATTTGTAAAAATGTACTCCAATTGGTCAATTGGGTGAACCAATATGCTACAGCGCCACCCTGAGGAAGGCCAGTGCTGCATCTCTTGTTAGTTAAGAACACCAAAGAAAAAAAGCTTATAATTTTGTGGGTGAAGCAGGTAAACAGTGACCTTTTGGATTTGTATTTGACCATCTATTTTCGGTATAACATAATAATAGGTTTTTTAAGGACCCCCCCAATCAAAATGTTTTGATTTTGAAACATTGAGGGGGTATAAGATATTAATTAGGAGGTCTTGGACCTGCATTTTGCACCTTGAGTAAGGCTTATTATTCAGTAACTACAGGGACATCAATGCAAACATGCTGAGCTGTTCTTAGGTTATAGAAGTGTGTAATGAATCTTTGGGCCTCTTAGCAGGTCTTGGCCATTTAAAGGGTTAAGCATAAACAAAACTCCATGTGGGCTGTAAAGCAGTGATTCATACTATTGTTTTCTTTTTATTGGACCTTTACCATTTACTTTAGAAAATGATCTATTGTATTTTCTGCTGTTATTTTATGCCAAAAAGCAAACCCAAATGTTTGTACTTTCCTGCTAATATGTGACATTACATAGAAATTTAGTGTGAGTTTAGCAAGCTTATAGCTTTAAGTCATTGTAATTTAATTTGACTGTATTGGTATGTATCATTATTTTACCCCAAATAATACCACAGCACTGTGGAGATTGTATCTCATACTTTAATATCTGGATGTATTTGGCATTTCAGTGTAATTTAGTTAAACTGTCTCTGAACTTACCATCATGTTACTCAAAATAATTTTTGATACCTTCTAAAATGCTTTCGACACTTTTTCCAAACAATAAAAGAGCTAGTAGTGGACTAGTAGTAGTGAAAATGATTCTCAGTGGTGGATGTCATTAGGAATCTAATACTCTAATAATAAGAGTAGACCACCTTGACTGAAGGAGTGGTGGAATGGTGGTGGTGTCCAAATTTTGGAGGTTCAACAGCCTCTCTAAAACACTCTTAAGTGATTAAAGTAAATGGAAATGTAGGTTTAATATGAGTATACATGGATGGATGGATGGATCAGAGAAAAGACAAAAAGGACACTATCCTCTCATATTTGTCCTTGCCCCACTTTCCCCTGCTCCGCATGCAGCGGATGGTGACGTCAACAGCCACTACGCATTGCTAACTTGAGTCTGTAAAAAGTCTGCTCACTCTGTTGTTATAAAGATTTGTTTTATAGACTACAACTGTAAAGCATGTACTATACCTATCTAATTAATCACAGGTCTCCTGAACTGCTATATGTAAGACATACTACAAAATCATGGTGATTTACCTTTAGAATTATTATTATTTGTGTTTTGCCATATACTCACCGGCCACTTTATTACTATTTTTTGCCATATACTACACCTTGCTAGTAAAAGGTTGGACCCCCTTTTGAGTTACAGACTTACTAACCATGCCACGTTCAAAGTCACTTAAATCACCTTTCTTCCCCATTCTGATGCTTGGTTTGCACTTCAGCAAGTTGCCTTGACCACCTCTACATGCCTAAATGCATTGAGTTGCGGCCATATGATTGGCTGATTAGCTATTTGTGTTAACAAGCAACTGAACTGAACTGAACTGTACCTAATAAAGTGGCCAGTGAGTGTATTGTTTTAATGTAATCACAAACATTTGATCTATTCTCCTGGGTCGTGGGAGTGCTGGAGCCTATCCCAGTGCTCACTGGGCAGAAGGCAGGAAACACCCTGGACAGATCACCAGTCCATCACAGGGCACCCACACAAACATAAATCACAGGGCACCCTACAACGAGACCAAAACTGAAGTTGTAAAATCACTATGTTAAACGTGTAAGGCGGCTGTAACGTGTTGCGTGGACATCCTTTACCAAAGGATCTTATTTCACCATAACAGCGCATTTTGTCGCGGATTAGTGGCAGCAATGTCTTAGTAAATGAGAGCCTTCTAGATCACTTCCATTTGATTTATTAATTAAAGATATTGGAATTAAATTCATTATGGATCATTACAAATATTTTGCTTTAAACCTACCAAGTCCTCAGACAGTAAGAAAATAGAAATCCTGTATAGAAAAAAAAGATGCATCAAGATGCATTGATAATCGTTGTATAATTGCATCGCAGCTCTCTGAATCGTAATCGAATTGAATCGTGAGGTACCTAAAGATTCCCACCCCTACTCAATATAATAATAATTCATATCAAATTACATATCAAATTATGTTTTTGCCATGGCTGGCAAAAATCATGACTTCTAAGTGCATCAGAAGTGATTCAGCTAGATCAGTTCTCTTTATGTTGGCTGTATTGTATTACTTCTGAGGGCAGAATACCATTCAGATTGTTAACTGTGTACTCTTTACCAGAAAGGTGCAAATATGCAGCAAGTGGCAAGTGAATGTTTTTTTTTTTACTACATTTTGTGAAAATTTGTGACAATTTTATCTTTTGTCTTTTGCATTTTTAAATTCTCATTTAATTGCCTTTTGCGAATGGTTTTACCTTTTGTGAATGTGAATGGACAGTGTGTAATTGTGTGCTCTGTGTGTGTACAGGACAGCTGGGAGATTGTGGAGGGGCTGCGTGGGGGCCTAGGAAACGTTCAGGAGCCTGATAAGCAGGAGGGCTTCATGCTGAAGAGGAGAAAATGGCCAATGAAGGGCTGGCACAAGGTGAGTGGGTGTCTAAGATAGTGATAGATGGTATATTAAAAGATCAGTACTGTCAGGACTTTGTTATACTTTTAGTACTTTCAATTCAACTTCCAATACATTTCAGTTCTGTATTTAAATAGGCCAGCCCTATGTTGCTGTATGGTATATTCTCTGCCAATAAACAAATCATATTGCGCATTTGACTCAGGTGGGCAGAGACACATTTGCAGTAACATATGACTTGACAATATTTTTAGAAACAGTCAACATAAGCCACAGATGGTGCTTTTCCTGCTTCAACAGACATGATATAATCAATCAGCTAATTAACAAGACAAGTTGAAGCAGGTGTATCGGAACAGAAAACTATGCAGGAGAGGGGGTCTCCAGGACCAAGATGATGAATATTAGGCTATATTCTATGATCTCATGTTACTATTCATCTTCCCTTCAGAACATAATGAGGGAGGTCATGTTTAAATTATTTGCCCCTTTTTGCTTTATTTAACATTTTTATTAAAAAAAAGATTATATTTAAAAATTGTGTATGTTTAAGCTTAATGAGTAAAGCTGTAAATCTGGGTATCATGACAAATCGAGTGAGAAAGCCCCTGAGGCCCTTTGAAAAATAAGGTGTGAAATCCCCCACTGAACTCCTGCACTGCTTCTAACAGTCCTACAGCCTTACTGAAACAACAGCCCCCACACAGGGGATTTTAGCTTATTGAACTACCTGATGAAAGATTGTCCTGAGCCCTGCCGGCTCAGTTTACTCACACACACACACACTCCCATGTCATCACCGCCTTTCTCCATGTCTGTAAAAGCACTTTCATATATGTTATCACAGACTGCTCAGCATCTGATGCATTAGCTGATCACACACAACCTCACACAGACCTACAGTAATGCAAAGGCCAGAGGTCATTCTTTCATTTATTCAAGTTCAAGTCAAAACAGAATACTTAAACAGCCTGTACGTATTCAAGTTTTACTGTCACCGTGACAAAAAAGCAGGAAACACATATTTAAAGAAAATTATTAACAGCTTTCAACACTAAGTGTAATATTAAATCTAAGTATGTCATTTGTCCACTGTTTACCTTTGGGCATCCTACTATCATTTTAATTCTGCCGTCCTTTAAGTCTTAAAACGAGAGTTACAGCTGTGTCCTTCCTACAAACGCTGTTCACAAAGCTGCCACTCACATTATGTTCCCCTTCAAAGAGAACATAAAGAGGTTTCCAAAACCGTAATTGAAAAAATGATTAAAAGATTTTGAGAAAGTGGGACTCCTAACAACTGTGCAAGACTTGGTACACCACCAAAACCATCAGATAAACAGTTTGTTTGAGAAAGAGGAGAAAATCAAGCTCTTAATTCAGATCTGAAAAAAGAAACAGTGTTTCTGTCCATCCTTCCACTGTGAGAAGAAAATGCAGCACTATGAGTCTGAAATCCGTCAAGAAGCCCTTACTGAGAAAAGGAAATAGAAAAAAATGAACTAGAATTCTAAAACTAGACATCAGAGATGTGCAATAAGTTTTTATGGACAGAGTCTAAATTTGTATTTGAGATTACTTAAGACGCAGCCAACTTTGGAGACTGAGCTCTGGAGGTATGGAAAAAATATCAGATTTATTTGAAAAGCTTAAAAGCAAGACTCCCAAAAAGAACATAATCCATAATAAAGCTAGAGTGCACACACAAAATACTGAAAAATGTAATATTATATTTATTTGTTGAGACTTGTGTAAAATTTCAGTATTTGTCCTGTGCTTTTCTCCTGATGCAGAAAAATTACTTGTACTGAACAGCCGTTCTGACTGGAAATTGAGTAATAAAAGGTGGTCTCTGAGTTTTGCACAGTATATAGCATTACATGTTGTACATTTTGCATCAAACTGCATTTAAAACCCAGACCAAATTATGTTTACAGTGGGGCAAAAAAGTATTTAGTCAGCCACTGATTGTGCAGGTTCTCCTACTTAGAAAAATGAGAGAGGTCTGTAATTTATCATAAAATCCAGGAAATCACATTATAGGATTTTTAAAGAATTTATTTGTAAATTATGGTGGAAAATATCAAACATTTCCTGCAAGTCTTCACCAGGTTTGCACACACTGTAGCTGGTAGTTTTGCCCATTCCTCCTGCAGATCTCCTCTAGAGCAGTGATGTTTTGGGGCTGTTGCTAGGCAACATGAACTCCCTCCACAAATTTTCTATGGGTTTGAGGTCTGGAGACTGATTAGGCCACTCCAGGACCTTGAAATGTCCTTTACGGAGCCACTCCTTTCGTTGCCCGAGTGGTGTGTTTGGGATCATTGTCATGCTGGAAGACCCAGCCACGTTCCATCTTCAATGCTCTCACTGATGGAAGGAGGTTTTGGCTTAAAATCTCACGATACATGGCCCCGTTCATTCTTCCCTTAACATGGATCAGTCGTCTTGTCCCCTTTGCAGAAAAACAGCTCCAAAGCATGATGTTTCCATCCCCATTCAAACACGACGAGTTGAGTTTTTACCAAAAAGTTCCATTTTGATTTCATCTGACCGCATGATATTCTCCCAATCCTCTTCTGGATCATTCATATGCTCTCTGGCAAACTTCAGATGGGCCTGGACATGTACTGGCTTAAGCAGGGGGACACGCCTGGCACTGCAGGATTTGAGTCCCTCTCGGCGTAGTGTGTTACTGATGGTAGCCTTTGTTACTTTAGTCCCAGCTCTCTGCAGGTCATTCATCAGGTCCCTCCATGTAGTTCTTGGATTTTTGTTCACCGTTCTCATGATCATTTTGACCCCATGGGATGAAATCTTGCATGGGGCTCCAGATCGAGGGAGATTATCAATGGTCTTGTATGTCTTCCATTTTCTTACAATTGCTCCCACAGTTGATTTATTTACACCAACCTGCTTGCCTGTTGTAGATTCACTCTTCCGAGCCTGGTGCAGGTCTACAATTTTCTTCCTGGTGTCCTTCGACAGCTCTATGGTCTTGGCCGTGGTTGAGTTTGGAGTCTGACTGTTTGAGGCTGTGGACAGGTGTCTTTTATACAGATAACGAGGTCAAACAGGTGCCATTAATACAAGTAATGAGTGGAGGACAGAAGAGCTTCTTAAAGAAGAAGTTACAGGTCTGTGAGAGCCAGAAATCTTGCTTGTTTGTGGGTGACCAAATAATTATTTTCCACCATAATTTACAAATAAATTCTTTAAAAATCAGACAATGTGATTTCCTGGATATTGTCTCTCATAGTTGAAGTGTACCTATGATGAAAATTACAGACCTCTCTCATTTTTCTAAGTAGGAGAACTTGCACAATCAGTAGGTGACTAAATACTTTTTTGCCCCACTGTATTTCTCTTCACTTGAATAGTCTGTATATAGAGCAGGAGACTGTTTGATGCTATAGCAATCTTGGAATATGATCAGAATTAAAAACATCTGCTTGGATCAAATGAATACATTTTCATGGATTTATGGGTAATTATGATTAACTCGTGTTTGTAGCCTGTGTCAAACCTGACTAGAGAATTTGGTTCCCTGTTGCTAGGAAATCAAGTGCTAACACATTTATTTCCATTTTCTCACCTTTAACCAAGCAGAAAAAGAGAGATAGAGAGAGAGGGGGCGAGAGAGAGAAACTGTAAGATAAGTCTCGGGCTGTAATCCAAGCCTTCAGAGTAAAATAAAGATAGAGCTTGTGAGGGAGATGCAGACACACAAAAGAAGAGATAGAGAGATGGAAAGTCAGATGGTGAAGGAGAGAGAAAAGAATGCACTGATGTGGGAGATAGAAACAGCTTCTCATGCATCAACAGCATCTTACAAACCCAAGAGAGCCCATCTTTTAAGACTCCCTATCTGACCCCGACTTCATTCATCTCTCCTTCTCCCCCTCTTTCTTTCTTTGCCACACTCGCTTACTTACTCTCTCTCTCTGGTTTTGTCTGCAGAGATACTTCTTCTTGGACAGGGGGATTCTGAAGTATGCCAAGTGTTCAGCTGATGTGAGTATAAAGGGCATTCGTTACTCATGAGTCAGGCTCCCTGTCCATCATCCTCAGCAGCCCCTGCACTCATACATAAACTCAGTCACTCTCTTGTTCCCCATTATGAGCCTGTGGTTCTGCTTCTCCTTCTTAGACTTCATGTGATCACTCACCTAACATCCTGTTGGCATCACATTCAGAAACTTTGTCCATATAAACTGATGAAAATCTTCCCTGAGAGTAGACAGGACATGTGCATGTCCATACTGACAGGGCTTAATTTGTGCTGGAACAAACCGGCACCTCCCAGACTTAATTCAGCACATATTTTAGTTTATGTGGCAACTATCTTCCATACTGAATATGTTCATTCAACACTCTGCTGTGATTGTTCAGCCCTTGAAAGACCTTCATACTGCAAAGCTAAACCACTAGCTTGTGAGCAGTAGTGCCCCAAGTGATTGTTGTACCACATATCCAAATCACATATTTTGTGAGTTCAAAATTTTTACCTAGATCCACTAGTCAGTCATTCTACCACCGCTGCCTTGAAACATTAGCAGCTTTTTCTCACTTACAAGAGAACAATTAATGTTTAAGAGCCTTTTTAACATTTTAGTTGTAAAATCAAACGTAAAGGGGAAAAGTCACATTGAGCTGGTTTCTTTTTTGTTTCCGGGACCTTTCCCCACCCACTTGACTGTGTTGGATTCGTCACTATTCAGTGTTTCTGCACCTCATCATTTACAAATCATGCCCTACACATCGGTCATAGTAATGTATATCAGCATGTGGAACTTGAGTTTTCTGTGTTCTACTGTGTTTTTTGTCACTATGTAAAAGAAGCACGATGCTGCCTTTAAAGTTGGATGCACTGGCTGAAAAGTATTTCCCTATTCATTAGCCTCCTTGCTCAAAATGGAAGTTTGTGACCCAAGCAAAATACAAATCTACAGATTTTCTGTGCTGTTAGATTGCATTCTTTACATATTGAAATACGTTATTATTATTATTGGTGGAGAGTCAATTAAAAGGTTTAAATAATTACTAAAAGACAGAGAGAGAATGTGTTGTGTGCAGCTTTTGATTGCTGTCACATCTGACCGCAGCCTGCTCATAGGAATTGGACTAGTGAGTTGGAGGCATCTGCAGTAAGCTCACGTCTTTGTTTTAGTGCAAAGTGATGTACCGCTGATTTGTGACAGCTTCTCATTTCATTCTTAGGTATTAAAATAGTCTTCAAAAATATTGCTAACTGGACAGTGGTTGATGGGCTTGCCTACAGCATAATAAGTCCTTTTCTTTCAGTGATAATTAACCCTAAGAAATCTCAAATGTGTTTTCACTTTGTTATATAATTACTTTTATATAATTATATCATCACATAATTAATCACATGGGTAAGTAATGAATTAGATAAAAAGCCAGAAAACACTGGCAAGACAAACATAAACATTCTAATATTGGCAGTTGTCCTCATAAGTCAAATGAACTAGAGTGAATGAGGGAAAAGAACATTCTGAACTCTTACAGCAATTAAACAAAGGTATGACACACCAGCCAAACATTTGGACTTGTTTGTATTTGTTCCTATTTGTCCCTGTGGTGCACTCTGGCTTTTATTTGATTAACATTCTGAATTGACTGATTCTGCACTTCTGACCATTTGTTTTGATGTTAAAAATGACAAACATAGCAGAAATATAAGCAAAAGCGAAAAGAATGTAGACACAACAGTAACTTTTTCATTAAATACTAATCATAAAATATTTTCTCCTCTGCTTATGAACATAACTTAAGTGTGGATTGAATGTTAAGAATTGGTGCTTTTGGCAGAATATTTGTTATTGTAATTGTTGTTGTAAGAAGAGGCCTTTTGATGCATATACAGTGCTACTTGAAAGTTTGTGAATCCATTATTATTGTGTAAATTGTTACATAAGTGTGATGTAAAATATGATCAGATCTTTGTTTAACTCATAACAGCAGACAATGTGAACCCAGTTAAGCCCTTAAAACACCTGGGCCTGCCAGTGGGCCCAAAGTTTCATTACACACTTCTGTAACCTAAGAATAGTCAAATCAGTTTGCATTAAAGTCACTGTAGCTACTGAATAAGCCTTGGTATGTAAACAGCCCAGGATTGGTTAAAGAATTAACATGAAAGTGTATAGTGTTTCATTAATTTATTGAACTAAGTAATCTAACTTTTAATGTCTTTCTTGGCAAGAGTTTGTGAACCTCTGCTTTCAGTAACTAGCGTAACCCTGTTGAGCAGCAAAGACGTCAGCCAACGATTCTTGTAAACATTGATCAGCCCTGAACATTGACTTAGAGGAATCTTGGCCCATTCCTCATTACAGAGCAGCTTTCTTTTGGTGGGCTTTCTTGTATGAGCAACACACTTTAGATTGTACTTCAACATTTCTGTTATATTGAGGTCTGGACTTTGACTAGGCCATTCCAAAATGCAATATTTCTTAGGATCACTTTCTTCAATAAATTGATGGAAAATTATGTAATTGTTTGTGTTATGTGTTGTATTGGGTTCTCTCTGTCTATTGTTATGATGTAAATTGAGATATTATATATTTAATTATATTTATGTAAAAGTTCACAAAAGGCTGAAGTGTTCACAAATTTTTAAGCAGCACTGTACGTCATGTGAGACCTTCATGGTCTTTAAGCTTAATGGAATAATGGTAAGGCCAGTCAGTCTGAGTAGAAATTGGCTCAAATCCCACAAATCCACTCTGACTCTGAAACTCTATACACATCTAGAGTAAGCAGCCGAGGAAGGGTTTAGCTATATTTGACACTTGCAATACTCATTTATTTCTTTAGCGAGTAGCGCTGACATGCTGCAGTGTGTTTTGTTATTTTATGCTATTTTGTGGCTGGATAGGTAACAAGATGGACCTGCTGTGTTTAACAGATTGAGAAGGGCAAGCTGCATGGCTGCATTGACGTGGGCCTGTCTGTCATGGCCATTAAGAAGAAAGCCAAATGCATTGATCTGGATGCTGAGGAGAATATCTATCACCTGAAGGTAAATGCCAGTCAGGCATGTAGTAAACTGACGACACAGCGAAAACCTGCATGGAGATTACGTAATATGATGAGTCGATATATGGCTTCTAGAGATGCCAAATATAATTTATAATACAAAATATGAAAATACCACATTCAGAAAATCACAGTAGACAGTGTTTGCCATAGAATAAAAAGATCTTTACTGTGAATCATATTTTCTAAACAGCTTTTTTTTTCATATAAAACACAGTTATCCACACAGAGTCACAACATTTACACACAGAGATCGAACAGTGTTCTAGTTAATCTAATAAAAGAGATACATACAAAAATATTTCATTGATTACATTAAGAAAAACTAGAGGCCTACAGAAAGAGGATAAATCTTTAAGATTTAAAAATGTACACGTTTTTTCTTACAAAAATTGATATTAAGCTAATTCGTGTTTGATGTCTGAAGATAAAGTCTCAGGAGCTGTTTGACGAATGGGTCTCAAAGCTGCGTCACCACCGGCTGTACAGACAGAATGAGATTGCCATGTACCCACCGGAGAAGCCGCTCTTCAGCCCCCACTTCCCCCCTACATCCCCTGCCAGCTTCACCGAGACCCAGGCGGCCAGAAAGGTAGCATAACTCACACATAAAGGTGGAGGAGGAGCTTACAAGGAATATGGAGATAATGATTGTAGTAGTGCAGTGGATTTATACCCTGGTTTATCACTGGGATTAATAATTGTCATTTAATTTATTATTATATTTATAGCTTATACAGGGTAGATTTAAATAATATAAACTGAACACCAAATGTCAACTTACAGAACAACGTGATCAGTAAAATACTGTTATCTGAAGAGTTTCAAAAGCAGGGATTAGTCAATTTTGTTTGACCTCAATTAATGCTAAATAGTATGAGATTTGATCAGCACTTCTCAAGTATGAGGCATTCTAAATACTACCTTTGTTATGACTTTATTCTCAGTTTCATAAAGCTTCTTCAGACATTTTAGAATCAGTATAGATACATCTAACATTTCTTAATTTTTTACAGCTTCCTAACTTTCTATTCATTGTTTAAAATAAAATAGATTACCATAGTAGAATCTTTATATTTCTATCTATCTGCAACCTGGTTAATTTTATATTATTAAAACTGATTCCAGACTTTTAAACAGTGATGTGAATCTTTGTGTGTGTACACTCACAAGCTGGTCCCCACAACATAAAGCATTCAGTTTTAAGGTGAAGACATGTTTTAAGGTTAGGATAAGGGTAAGGGTTCAGTTTAGGCTAGCAGTATTTATGGTTAAGGTTTGGGTACGTCTCCAGGAAATGAATGGAAGTAAATGTAATGTCCCAACAATTCACAGAAACAAATGTGTGTATGTGTTTGTGTGTTTGTGTGTGTGTGTTTGTGTGTTTTGTGTACAGCGTGCCTCTCTTGCGAAGCAGTCCTCTCTCCACTCTCCTGTCCCCTTCACCAGTCAGGCCAAGGTGGCCGCCTGGCTCCAGTCCTCTGACGACATAGACAGGTGTTCCAAAGGTGTGTTTTCACACACACACACACACACACACACACACACACACACACTCTGACCTTTCTGTGAGTGACTTTGAAGATGCTGTGTGTGCAGCTTTTACCACCTGAGCATAGCACTGTCTTACTTTGTCTCTTTTTGCTTGTCACCTGCATCCATGTTCCTCCTGCTCTGTCTCTCTCTCTCTCTCTCTCTCTCTCTCTCTCTTTTATTTTTTCTTTATTTATTTACTTATTTATCTGTTTGTTTATTTATTTATTTCTCTCTGTATCTGACAAACCCTTTCTGACTCACTTACTCTCTCTTTATTTTTTTCTCTGACTCTCTCACTCTCTCCTACTTTCTCTCTCTCTCTCTCTCTCTCTCTCTCTATCTCTCTCTTTCTCTCTTCAGAGTTGTCTGAGTGTGAGGCTCAGTTGTTGGAGCTGAATCACTTGTTGAGGAGTATGGAGGTTCTGCACCGCACCTACTCTGCTCCAGCCATCAACGCCCTGTTGCAGGTCGCACCCCCCTTCCACTACACACAGCACAGTATGCTTTACATTTAAAGCAGCGCCCACACAACGTGATTTTTAGCCCAATTTTAACCCTGATTTGCCCCATCAGACAAATTTCGCAATCTGAAGCATGGAAAAAATGTACACTATACTCTGATAAAAAATACACATTTTCATGGTTCAGGTGTGCCGAGTGAATCACAAATAAAATGTTACATCAGTACAGTTGCTGCTGTCAGTTTACTGTTTCTGACAAGAATTGTTTTGATTCTATTCATTTGCAACAAACTTAATTATGTAACTTCAAAGCGTTCACTTTATGCTGAGTGTACATTGGTAAAGGGACTGTGTTCTGTACACTTTCAGTCAGTAGTGCTACAGTTCCTAATATCACTAAAGGCAGCTTCATCTTTTACAACCCACATTTAGAAATGACAACAAAATGAGTTCAGCTCAGCAAATCCAATTATTTTCACATAATTGCTCTTAACTGTAGATGTGTAACTCTGAAGAATGCACTTCCCTTATCTGTGACTGACATTAGTGGAACAAATTTTTGGTTGGGGGGGGGGTTGAGCTGCTGTGTTTAGTTCTCTAAATATCACTATTTATAGACTAATTTTTATAGTCTAGTGCTGAAAATAATGTGACAGGTTACTGAATATTCTTAGAACAGACATGCCTCTTTTTTCAGGCTTCATCATATGACAGCCCTAAAAAAGAGAAAAGACATCCCCGAAAATGGCGTTCCAAAAACTACAGCAAAGATAACAAAACGACTCTGCAGGTACTTATTTCTGTTCCTACACCATTATTCATGTTGTGTCTTACTTTTCTGAGATTTCAATGTGGACTAACAGTAATGGCTTTTTAAAATAATATTAAATGAAGTAATGTTGACCTTGATTTTGTTGTGCATTATGAAATGTTTTGAAAGCCATGCTGGGAGCGATTTGTGTATAATTTATGCATGTATTTGGGGGATTTTTATGTAAGTGATTAAGCACTTATTGTTCAGTGAATGCCTTTACCTTCATGAATACTGATCACTATAAAAGATGATTATGATTATAACAAGACCAGAATAATCTTAAATAGTACCTCAAATTTTACAATGCCTTAACAAACCTCAGACAAGTAGCTGTGGAACTGAGTGGAGTAAATCATATTGGATGACAGCTTGATATGCAGCCATAAATCCATCACATTATCTGTTCTGATATAGTCTACATCAGAATCAGTCATTCAGTTACAACAAATTAGTGCTACCCACAATTCATTGGTGATTAGTAGACTTAAACTTTCAGTTCCTGATCAAAAACATGTATATTTTACAGTTAGGCTCATGCCTGCTAGCTCCCATACAGCATTCTAGTAATACGCTAGCACTAAGCTAATGGTGACTTATATTTTACATAGTAACACCTTTGCAGTGGCTCCTTCAGTGAAGAGGCCTTTCATCGAGCTGCCACTGTTTTCCATTGCTAGCATCTGACTCAAATGCATTGGTTGTGCTAATGCTCATATCCCTTTAATGTTGTGCTCAACTGTTTCGTAGAGCAATTCTTGGGATTTTTACCCAATTTTCACCCCAATTTGTTTGCTTCCAATTGCACCCGCTAGTTTGGACTCCCTCTATCATGTGATACTGCCCACGCTAGGAGGTGAAGGCTAGCACAGGCGTCGTCCGAGACCTGTGAAGTGCTGCAGCATCATTTCGAACTGCCGCTCACGTAAAGTCATTGAACAGCTGTACGCGCTCGGAGTATATGGAAATCGCCAACCACCAGATCTGTTACATCAGCTAACAGATGCCTGTGTTGAGTAGCGTCGCAGTGATGGGGGTGAGAAGGGGGGCCATCCTACCCACCCAGAGAGAGCAAGGCTAACTGTGCTCTCTTGGACTCCCGGCTACATACGGCTGTAGCATCACCAGGGATCGAACATTTTGAGTTCTGATTTTGCCACAAAGTGCCATCTCAACAGTTTGATAGACGTGAATATTAAAAAAAAAAAAGAAAATGCATTTTTATTATTGCAACCCCCCCCCCCCCCCCAACAAAATTAAAAAATCCATTGCTTTTTTCTTGGTGAAGATATTAAAGGGATATTTATAGTTAGTGACATATCTAAGTCTTCCAGAAGGCCTACATTGACTTTTTCCTGTCAAAACTGGTCCCAACCTTTTCACGTTATTGATTGCTCCCACTGTCAGTTCTTAATTATGTTTTGCTTAGTGTCACACAAAACCTTCAGTTCAACTCCTGAAGTCCTAACCAATAAGAGAACTCACCTGGCTGTATCTACGTAGATACAAAAAATAAAGTCCTAATTTGATAATATCCTGTTTCACTCATTTAACCCTTTGGTTTCCAACCAAAACTTTAATAATTGAGAGTATTTCCATCATACTCCCAGAATTTAAATGCAAAAGACATGATAATTATACTACATAAAAATGAACAAAAAATTACATGCTTGTATTTTTTATTTCACCGAAAGTATTAGGCCTTCTCTGATCCTCCTGGAATGCTCTGGGGGTTCCCACTGCTGTGGTTCATTGAATTTTATTTTAAGCATTCTGTGAACATTCTCATTAATCATACAACTCTGTGTGATGTAATCCTATCACACCAAACATGTTGAGCATAGGAAATTATATCACACACATCATTGGTTCTTTCTGTGTGCTACTGTGTTTTCTTTAACTACATAATGGAAGCATTGAATGCAATAGAGAGTTTGTTGCCTTGGCACATGGAGATAAAATACAAGTTTTTTTTTTTTTTAATTTCCTTTCTTGCAAATCTAGCATGCTGTTGTTCTTGTCTCTTTCGGCTTCAGGTTCCCAGCTGTATCTCATCAGGGTCCATTCGCCTTCATGCATCCAATCCCAACCTGTCCTCTGCTGATCTGGCCAGTGAGCAAAGCTATTCAGAACCCCTTGACCTGCCTACAGACGTGTCCAAACTGCAGGAAGACTTCTGCCGCATCGCCAACAATTGTGAGTTGTGCAGAATCCCACTAAATGAGTATTTTTCTGTACTTCTGTTCAGCTCTGTCTCTCCCCATGTAGTTTTTAGCAAAATAATGACACCTTATCTGCAAGGGAAATGAAGCAGCCAGAAGACACACAATGGTTCTTAATTCCGGAGATTGTGCCAGTGCTGGTTAATGAGCAACAGCTGTTGATTACAAATTCTTTGTCACAGTTTTTCTCCATTAGATTTTTAAACATGGTTTCCTCCACCTTCATGTGACAGGCAGCCCCTCCGAGTGTGAGACATTCCATCACGTGCAGCAGAGTAGCACACACCTGCTGAGCTCACCCTCAGAGGGCTTGTTCTTCCAGCCTGTCTCCATAGCTCTCCGAGGGAAACAGCTATCAGTCAGAGAAATACATTTGCATGGGTTTTGTTTTGTTTGCTTCTAAGGTTAGGAAGCACTTAGTTGCCACTTTATTAGATACACCTAGATTTTACCTAAACTCATTGGCCTTTTATCATAAAACCCTACCATGTAGGTAGGCTTTGCAGGTTACAACTACTGCTAGCAAATTTCTGGTGGGCCAAGTCAAATGTCCTTGTGGCCCTCCAACAGTACAGACCCCACTTTGGGCAGCCCTAATCAAGCCATTCAGCAGTGGTGGCTAGGCTAAAAGGAATATAAAAAATTATTCAGAATGTAGGTACAAGGTCAACCTAATAAATTGGTAACTCTGTGTATAATGCTAATAGACAGAGAAAAAAGACAGGTCTCATGTTTTTAGCTGATAAAAGGTTAATTGCCATTTAAAATGTAAGCTATGAAAGGAGTTTCCATTAGTAGTACTTTGTGTACATCATGCTCAGTGGGGCACTTTCTCTTACTTTTACGTCATACTGCTGGGCCCTTCATGCAAATAATTAATAAAAGGCATCAAGGAAGCATGCTTTCTCCATTATAAGCACAGTACATTAATCCAGGTACTGATAAAGACTACTCTTCCACAGCTGATATGAAAACCAATCTGTGTGCTGCTGTGCATTCAGCAACAGAGGGCAAAAAAATGTTTTAAAATAAAACTTACTCTGGATTACATGCCACTGTGATTGTGTAGATGATGGACAGGAAAACCTGGATAGAAAATACAAACTTTTATTTTAGTAGTGCATTCACAGCAAAGCAGATTGGATGTGTTTGTGATTTCAGTGCACGCTAGCATGAAGACCGCCTTAAGCTCACTGACAGCAGAGAAGGAGAGACTGAGACAGATGCTGGAGCAAGAGGCCTGTGCAGCTCCATCCACACAGCTGCTGGGCCTGAAGAGTGCCCTGGCTGCTGTAAGCCCACCACACACACACAGACAAATGTACTTGCTCTTTCTGCATGCTTCTTTCTGCAGCTGCTTTGTAACTTCATTCAAAGAACCTGACTCTTTGTAACCTGCACATTTCTTCAATGCACTGCACTAACCACAGCTTTGTATGGTGTAACTGACAAATGTGTGAGGTTTGTTGTTCTGTAAAACATTACTTAATGTGGGTTTTAAACTAGAATCACAACACTGTGCAGAATCTTAAAGCCTGGATACAGGAATAATGTACTTATGCTTTTGGGATTGATCGCATATACAGTTTTCATACAGCATTCATTGAAACACCATTCATTTTTTCCACAGGAAAATTCCCAAAGACATTTCTCACACTGCCCCTCAAAGACATTACATACAAATTCACATATATACTAGCATACACACATATTAGCAACCACGTGGGATACCATAGCATAGGTCTAGCAACACCTTAGCAACCACCCAGGATACTATAGCAACAACTTACCAACTGCCTGGGGTACAACAAAGCAACACCTTAAATACCATACCATAGCAATGACCTTGCATGCCTTAGCAACTGCCGGGGAATCCGTAGCAGTAGCAGTAGAAACACCTTAGCAACCACCTAGGATAACACAGCAACAGTCTATCAACTCCTTAGCAACCACCTTGGATACCATAGTAACAGCCTTGGAGTGCTTTAGCAACCACCTTTGGATTCCATCCAATGGCCTAGCAACACTTTAGCAACTGCTTGGAATAACAGCAGCTCCTTAGCAAACCTGGTATTTCATAGCAACAGCTTTGTCAGGCTGACTTAAAGTTCATTTTAGTTGTTTACATTTTTTTCCTTGGATGACGTTTATCCTTAGACTCCTTATATTTAGTTTTTGTTTAGAAGGGTTTATGAAAAACTACATAACTGTATTATACTTTAGTTCATTAGAGAATTCACATTACACAGTGTTTTCATAATCCTTTAGAACAATAAAGTCTTCACAGGAGCACATCTCACATGCTTGAGGCACAGTTGACTAATTCCAGTAATTTCATATTGCAATGACTCACCTTCCTCACTGAGTCATTTTGGTGGAAAATTTCCCTCACTGTATGCATTAACATATTGTGAGTGAGAGCAAAACCCTAAAACAATAGCTCAGAAGCTCAGAGGGATCTTTAAGGCCTCTGCTCATGAAACAGACTTAGTTTGACTCAGTTTGAGTTCTTGGCACATTTAAAAAATGTAAAATTCTGAAAACACATCAAGGTAGTTTTAGGTTTGTTCTCTTTGGTTGGAGTACAGAATCTTCAGAGAACTCTGCTTGTTCTGTGTGTTTGCGTGTGTTTGTGTGTGTGCCGGTTGCTGTTTGCCTTTGCAGGCTTTAGCACAGAACTCTGATCTGAGAGAGCGCCTTTGCAAGATACACATTGAGTCGCATATCTCAGAGCCCACTGTCCTTAAAAACTGCAGCACTGTGCCCCTGCAGGTGGGTGTGGTAACTGCACCATCAATGCTTCAGCACCTGCCCATTGGCTTCTGTTAAGTGTTTATAGTCAATATTTTTTCTGTTCTTTTACTGAGTTCAGTAACTTTAGCAATAACAAAAATTATGGGAACTGAACATATGCTGCACCTGAGGCGTAGGTTAGGTGGAAACACATAGGAGTATTCTTTTAACCCATTCATGTTATTTCTTGATGGTTTTTTGTATTGTTCTTAGATATTTTTATCTCTAGATATCTATTCCACTCTTTGTCCATTTTATCAGCTCCATGTACCGTATAGGTATTAGTATTTTGTAGTTTTACAATTACAGACTGTAGTCTATCTGTTTCTCTACAGTTTGTAACCCACCGTCCTCCCATGTTAGTGTGTGTTGTGCTGGTGCGAGTGGATCAGACACAGCAGTGCTGCTGGAGTTTTTAAACTCCAGTGTCACTGCTGCACTGAGAATAATCCACCAACCAAAAATGTCCAGCTAACAGTGTCCTCTAACCGCTGAAGAAGGACTAGAGGATGACCAACACAAATTGTGCAGCAACAGATGAGCTATTGTCTCTGACATTACTTCTACAAGGTGGACCCTGTAGGTAGGAATGTCTAATAGGGTGAACAGTGAGTGGACACAGTGTTTAAAAAAACTCCATCAGTACTGCTGTGTCTGATCCACTTGTAGCAGCACAACACACACTAACACACCACCACAACGTCAGTGTCACTGCATTGGTGAGAATAATCCACCACCCAAATACTACCTGCTCCGTGATGGTACTGTGGGGGTTCTGACCATTGAAAAACAGGGTAAAGGGGGCTAACAAAGTCGGCAGAAAAGCAGATGGTCTACAAAGTGTACCTATATGGTAAGTGGAGCTGATAAAATGGACAAAGAGTTTAGAAACAAGGGAGGTGCACATAATGAAGTGAACAATGAGTACTTATTCAGAATAAGCTGAATAAGCATATAATATTCTAATTCTAATAGTTGTATAATAAGAAATGTTATAAACGTTGTCTAGATCCAAGATAAGATTTTTAGCAGTGCAGGAACATTTTTATATTTCCTTGCATTGTTTAAAAGTGCTGATGAAAGTACGAACCTGAAAACATCTACTGTTTAATTCAAATTTAATTTAGACACTTTTCATTTTACAGAGTGTTTTGAAGTAGGAGCTTTCTACTCTCACATACAGTTAATGAGAGTTACTCTACTCTACTCTTACTCAAGTGTAGTCGACTCTCTTAGCCTTTTAGAAGTACTCTTAGCCCCTCTGTGGAATTCTTGTATGTCATAAATACGGATGCAATGCAGAGTTAGTGAAGTCGGTGCAAGTTAATGAAGTCTCTTGACACCCACGCCTGAGCAGCCAAGCAAACTCCCACACATGCAAACCTACATCCAAATATGCTATCAGTAGTGTATCCTGTGGGGTAGCTCTGTCAACAGCTGACTTTCTGAATCAACAGTTGAGTCAACGCTTTCTTTCTCCACTAATTAGCTTGGCTTGCTCTACCAACTTATGCCTTTCTTTCCTGTTTAGAAGCAGGAGCTATGATGTGAGTGAAATCTTTGCTAATTGGATTTGGCTGTATTTTATCTATTCATCTTCGAGGAAAAAAAGAGTAATCATTTGTTTTTTTTTTTGTTTTTTTGTGGGTGTTTGATTTTTTAAAAAATTTTTTAATTATAAATTTATTTAGATCAAAGCTACATTTGCTCATTATTTGCAATATTCTGCCTGGTGAGTAGCTAAATGAATGTGCAGTAAATATGCATTGCCTATACCATATTTAATGCACAGGCATATATATATATATATATATATATATATATATATATATATATAATATACACAGAGCCTTGAAAAAGTGTTCAACCCCCTTCATGTCATTACATGCATATGGATTAGAAATGACACACAGATTACAAACAGATTATGCTCTTAAAGATGGTTTTGATAGTCAAAATACATTATTTGTCACTGGATCTTTTAAAAAAATTAAACCTGAAAAATGCTATTTACATAAGTATTTAGTACATGTAGAACAACCTTTTGGAGCAACTCTGTTGGAGTAAGTTTCTATCAGCTTTGCAAACTGTTCGGGAATGATTTTCACCCATTCCTGACAGATTGGTTGGATGACCCTTTTTGGCTGCAATTTTAAATAGAACCACAGATTCTCAATCGGACTGAGATCTTTGACTTGGAGACTTTAGAATATTCTTCTTTTTGTTGTTTTACCGCTCCTTGTTTTTGGGAAAACTGTCCTTCTGAGAGGTGAAGTTTGTCCCAAGCTTTAATGCAAGATTGTCTTGCAGTATCTCTTGGGATTTTGTACCATCCATGTGTCCTTCAATTATATCAAGATGTCCAGACCCCATTGAGGAAAAGCATCTGCACAACCTGATGCTGCCACCTACATTCTTCGCTGTTGGGATGGTGTTTGTTAAGGAATGGGCAGTGTTAGGTTTGTGTGAAACACAAAATTTTTAATTTGACCACGGAACCTTGTCCCACATTTTAGCTGGGTCCAGACGTGCTTTGATGTTTTTCTTTCAGTAATGACTTCTTTCTAGCCACCCCCCTGTATTGGCCAGTTATATGCAGATCTGTTGATATTGTTGACTGGAGTACCTTGACTCCAGTCTTGCCCACTGAGCATCATCAAAGTGATCGCTGTGTTCTAAAGATGGCTGGTCTAGGCAGTGTCTTGGTGGTGTGATTTAGTTGCCATTTCCATTGATCCAACAGTGCTCACTGGGATGTTCAAACACTTGGATAATATTCTGTGATCTTTTCATATTTTGTCTGTATCTATAACTTCATAACTTTTATTTCTTTAGTTTTTTTCATGCTCTTTGGGCACAACTTTTATTTAGATTCACAGTCTGATTGATAGTAATGTAATTAAGAGGGTCTTTTATCCAGGGGAAGTAGGCTTTTTAAATAATTTACAAGTAGAGGCCAATTGTAAGTCAGTTTATCTTCATTAAGGAAATATCTTTCATCTGTGTAAACTTAAAGCTTTCACAGCACAAACTTATGCAAGCAACATTTTCCATTAGTATGTACAGTATATTATTGCATAAAACTAATATCACTTTAAATGTTCACCTTAAATGAATAAAAATTCGGGGTTGGTAATTTAAAATAAAATGACATTATCATTTGTAATCTAGACAAATCTAATGACTTTTACAGGAGTTGAATACTTTTGCAAGGCACTGTATAACTATAGGCAAAACTTGAATATACAGTCATACTACATATTTTCTGATTTTCTAAATGAAAATAAGTTAACATATCCTCTGCAGGGAACAAACATAAAAAGGGCACATTCTGTAAAGTATATGGCACAGTTTATATCACAATTTATATGAAAAGTGGTGAAAAGTGCTGTATAAATAAATTTTACTTTACTTTTTTATATATTCATATCATTATTTATTTATTTACTTATTATCTACAAGTAATATATTGGAAAATTGAAAATGGAAAAACTTTTTTTGTTTTATTTTTACGTATGTTTCAATATGTTAAATTAAAAAACGAGCAATTGTGCATTAACAGGGTTTGTTAACCTGTCTTCTGTTAGAAAATCCACAAAACCAGGGGGGCCAAAACTTTTATATGTATACAACTATATGTACACCACAGCATATAAATCTATATATACCATATTGTGCAAATGTCAGAGAGCACCAGTCCAGTGAATTATTATTATTATTATTCATTTTGATTTGTCCCACCAGAAGCAGGACTCTACAGACTGTGCCCGCCCCCTTGTCCACCAAGCGTCCAATGAGAGCCGAACTTCCATCACAGAGTCGCTGTCAGAGTTCTTTGACGCCCAGGAAGTCTTGTTGTCAGCAAGCTCTTCTGAGAACGAGGTGAGAACATTCAGTGTTTCGTCACGCTGTCTATGCCTTATGTGTTTTTATCTAGTGATGTCAGTCTTTTGTCCATTAATATCACACCCCTTATTCTGTCCATATTCTGCACCACTGTAACTGATTATATGTGTTTATCACTCATATTACCTTTATAGAGTGATGTTGTTTCTGCAGTTTCACTTTACCACCGTCAGTCACCACCTTCACTTTGCCTGCCCTGCTGTGTGACTCAAAAAATTAAACATGCAGTGTTTGAAGTAGTGTGTGGGCTGGATTCTGCTCTGTAGTTCAGTGTGGTTGGTGTGCAGCAGTGCTGGGGTTGTGTTGATCTAAACTTTACTAGCATTTCACTGTTATTGGAAGAAAACCTCTCCAAAGGTTATTTCCAAAATGGTAACTTTACAGGAGAAGGAAAAAAAAACTACTTTACTTTTAATGTAAGTCCATGGAACCAGACGAAAGTCCATGGAACCAGTTATTTTGGGCCATTTCTTTTAGTCCATTCATCAAGAAATGTATGTACACTGTAAAGAGCAACAGGCATTTTCAAATTATGTAAAAAACTGAAAAACTTTAAAAGGGGGACAGCAGTGATTTGTTACTACAGTCTACAGTACTACAGTTACAACATGAATGATGGACTATAAATCAGACTTAACAGTGGTTTCAAATGTGGAGAAAAGGTGTTAAATGCCTCTCTCTTTCACTTTCTCATTTATTCACTCTTTCTCCCCCTCATCTTTTCTCTCTTGCTCACATTTTATCTTTCTCTCATTGTCTCTCTCTCTCACTTTTTCTATATCTCTTATTGTATCTCTCCATCTCTTGTCTCTCCCTTTCCTCTCACTAACTCCCTCTATCTCTCTATTTCTCTGTCCCTCATCTTTTACTCTTTGTTCTTGCTCTCCCATATTAATTTACTTATTTGTTTATTTGTTTTTGCTCTATCCAGGCCTGCCCTTGCAGCTCCAGTAGCAGAAGTAATGTGAAAATGGACTTAATTGCTTACGTCTAAAAATATCCCTCCACAGACCAAAGTGAAAATTTGTTGTCATCCCTTGAGAAATCCCACCTCCCCCCTCTCTCTTTCTTTCTCTTTCTCTTTCTTTCTCTATGTCTCTCTGTCCTCCATGCTTACTCTCATTCAAACACACACACCACACAAATCTCACACTCTTCAGCCAGGCTCTTAGTGCCGTAATGGAGGTGGAATTAGAGGAGCAGAAAGATCAGTCATCCTCCTGGGGTGTCAGTAACCTGCAGTGAGGAGAAGGTGGGCTGACATATTTAAGTTGACAGGCTATAATGAGGATGTGTTCTTTGTCCTGCCAGCCTTCAGAAGACGACTCGTACATCAGCGATATCAGTGACAACGTCTCCATGGACAACTTCAGCAACGAAGCCCAAAATGAGAGGCTCAACTCAGGTGAGCTTTTCATGAGCAGATGTTCTGTCTCTCTGGATCTGTTGCCCTTCGGTCTGATGGTAGCTAAAATATAAAGGTTGCTCATTCAGAATAAAAACCTGACAAGCCAAACAGAAGATGAATATTACACAGCCAACATGGGCAACAACTAGGCATAGTTAATGTGTAGTTCTTTCACAACTCAAAGACAGCTCTGAAGCATATGATATGGAGCTGTAATTATGCCTAAAATTTAATCTGAGCCCAAATAAAGAACATTTTGCTTAAGTCTGATCCAACCAAACCCATATATAACCCAACAAAATTTTGTCCGAAATCAACTATAGCCTGACAGAGTTCTTTCTGAACTTATTCAGAACCCAACACAATTAACAGGAGACCAAAAAAATCCATGTCACTAATGCCTTTTAAGTTTGTAGCAACAGTCATGGCCATCATGAGACAAGTAAAGTCAATGTAAATGGGAAATCATAATGCATTTTGCTTGCATACCATGACATATTTCTGAGGGAGGGTGTGTGACAAAGCTAAGCATTTATGGTTGAAGATTGGTGGAGGTGGTGGGTGTGGGGGTGTCACTGATATAAGTGGTTGATATTTTTTCCCTGTCCACTGATACATGTGAGCTAAACAAAACACAGAACACATATTAAAGATGGAAGTGATTTTTGATTTTTAAATAATATGATGATTTGTGCTTAATATGATCAGGTATACCAAATAACAAGGCATAAATATCAGTTGTGGTTGTAGAAAAAAAATTAATAGCCTAATGATCAGCTATCTAGTTCCTACAGGTAGTTCTCCACCATTTAGAGTTTGAATAAACTTTGCATTGTTCTCATGCTGACCTCAGTGCAACAGTAGCATGAGTGACACCTCAAGTTTGGGGGAGAAAAATAAAAGCAAGAGACAAAATGCATTAAACATGGAGACAGGCTATTAGGAACCCTGACTAAAGTCTGACAGAAGTCTGAGGAATGATAGCCTAACCTGACCAAAACTGTCCAACCTGGCCTGAACTCATTATGAATAGTCAGCTTCTGCTGGCTTGAGATAAATATTTTAAGTACTAATATATATTTTAAACTACTGGATCTTACAGAGCAGCTACTGTGTTTTTAGACTGTGTTGAGAATGGCACCCCCCAGGGACAGCGGCGCACCTTCCTGCCCTCCCCCAGCCCCAACACCAGTAACATCAGCCTGTGGAACATCCTGAGGAACAATATAGGGAAGGACCTGTCCAAGGTGGCCATGCCTGTACAGCTGAATGAGCCACTCAACACCCTACAGAGGCTGTGTGAGGAGCTGGAATACAGCGAGCTGCTGGACCGAGCCGCACAGACACAGGACATGTTTGAACGCATGGTACATGTCTCAAACACACACAAACGAAGTGGTAATACATGGCTGATACACAGGGGGGTAAAGGAATAGGAGCTATTGTGTTTTCTATCAGTGCATAAAAAGAGCATTATTGTTAGATACACTGTGATAGTTTCTGAGCAAGAGCGCACATTCACAATGAAAGTAAGATTAGTAAGAGCTTATTATTGATTTGTTTAATCAAAGTAACAATAAAAGGCTGATTAAGTGTGAAGTATATTCATATTCATTCATTTGCTTGCTCACAATGGAAGTTTGTTAAACAAACAGTAAAGATCAGCAAATTTTCAGTTTGTTATTGATCGATTTCTTCACATATCAAATAAATACAACACTGTATTGAGAAATCCTGGCATTAAAGACAATGAGAAGATTAAATGGCAGAAATAGCCAGTTGTAGTGTTGAGAGCTCATTTCCAAATTACAGCCTTCTCAGATATCAATACGGCAAATGCCAATTATCACAATAATGAGCAACAAAAAAAATATTGTGCATCTGTCATCTGGTGCTTAAACAGGATTGTTTTTTTGCTACTCACTTGATTAGAGATTATTTGCATGAAGCTCAGTGTAACCAGCACAATACATACATTAGTGGAAGCACACCATAGTTAGATTTTTTCTTGTTTCTTTTATTTATTTCTGCTTAGTTTGCCTTATATAAGATCCTTTCACTCACATTTTAAACATTACCATCAATTTGTGATTTAATTTCCTTCTATTCAAACGTGTTTCTCAAAAAATCTTCATAGCATTTGCAAGAAGTGATTAAAGGTATTAAGGTTTTCTAAGATCAATATGCAGCAGCCAGCAGCACTTTTTATTGCAGATATGCCTCCAAGTAGTCCCCTTATTTTTCTGGCCTCATACACTCTCTCTCTCTCTCTCTCTCTCTCTCTC